>NC_090648.1:160938278-161239251 GCF_040937935.1 Hyperolius riggenbachi | reverse complement strand
TGCAGCGCTGTACAGAATATATTGTCTTGTCATTTAGCTGTCCCTAAGAGGAGCTCACAATCTAATCCCTACCACAGTCATATGTCCATGTATGTATTATGTAGTGTATGTATCATAGTCTAGGACCAGGAGGAAGCCAATCTATATGTTTTTGGGATGTGGGAGAAAAGCAGAGTGCCCAGAGGAAACCCACACAGATAAGGGGAGAACATACATACTCCATGTAGATAGTGCCCAGGATTGGATGCAAACTGGGGACCCAGCACTGCAAGGTGAGAGTGCTAACCACTACACCACTGTGCTACCCACTCATCATTTGTGGTCTATTTATTGTGCCCATTTATGGCCAGTGATTGGCAAGGAAACCTTGGTGTAAACTTCAAATACGTTTGCATTAGTATTCCTGCCAACACTAATAAAGAAACGTGAAAAATAAATGTTTAATGTGTATAGAGTTAGCCTGGAGGAGTTAAAATGTGACTTTATGTTCAGAGGAGCATTACTTATGATGTTGGATAAGTTAGCCTTTGTAAATAACAATAACATAAGAAATTGTTGTGTGTTTATTTAGGTCTAACATCCCATTTTAATAAAGATTACAACCCATTCAGTGTACCTGAAATGCAGCAACCGGAAGTCAGAGAAGGAGAAAAAACTGATAACACTGTACATTATTAAATACAGCAATGAAACATCTCATAGTTGGAGGACTTTCAAACATCTGAGATAATTCTAAATACTGTTACATTTCATTCTCTTAGACTGTGCAGTTTTGTTCATACTGTATAAAACCATTAAATTACAAATAAAAAGATAATTTTCATAGATATCATTTCAACTTAAAAATGGTATGACTTCTTTCCTAGCACTTTTTATTATCCTTTCATTGCGGTGAGCAAATACAAATTTTATGTATTTATAGCTATGGGTTGGGGAAAAAGTGTTCAGGTCTCATAAGTTAGAAAATTACAGAATTTTAGGACAAAATATAAGGCATTTAATTCTTCTGCAAAACTTATTGTACCATACATCACTTCTCCTATAGCCTAAATCCCAAGAGGATGTTCATAAAGTTCTTTTTTTTTTTACTAGCTATATAATGAAACATTCACTACAGAAACCCCCAGATCACTTTTAGCTGAAGATTTGAAAAAAATAATTTGGTGCTGCCCTGTTTACTAAGTAAACAATCTATCATAATTGCAGGGAAGTGTATTTTTTTCCACACATCTTGAACACCATAGCTAGCTGTTCAATAATTTGAAAACCTTTTTATTGGACTTTTTATTGACCTGAGGAAGCAGGCCAGTACTCATGAAACACCTTGTCTTTTGTGCATCACTAACTGCCATATATCTACCCATGTGGTTGTTTATTGATGGAGGTAAGATCCATTTACTCCTAAATCTTACAACTTAGAGTTTTAATTACATTTTTGAGCACCTCCTACAGTCTTCTTAACATAAAATTGGACCAATCTTTTGTGTGAATCTTAGTGGTCCTATTTCAAGCTGACTGGCTGCAATTTGCATAAAATCTGCATGCTAGTCAATATTAATTGCATCTAATTGACCATCTCTGATAATCAATCTGACAGTTGAAGTTCTGTGCAAATTCTTCAGTTTTCATTACCAGAAAATGTTAGCTTGAATACATCAGCTCAAAGCTGTCTCTTGGTGTCAAAAGCTACAACTTTATCTACAGTAAATATATTTTTAACTGTTGCCATTGGAAGCATATCAGGCTCCTTAAAATAACCCATTATATTGAATTAACTTAAAGGAATACTGTAGTGGGGTCGCTTCTAATGGTCCCCCGCAAACATCCTGTGCCCGCGCAGCTACTCACCGATGCTCCGGCCCCACCTCCGGTTCACTTCTGGAATTTCAGACTTTTAAAGTTTGAAAACCACTGCGCCTGTGTTGTCGTGTCCTCGCTCCCGCTGATGTCACTAGGAGCGTACTGCACAGGCACAGACCATACTGACCCCTACAGTATTCCTTTACATTGTTCTCCAAATGATCCTGACCCATGAAATAAAGAATCTGGCTGGCTGCTATGGAAAACCTATATGCTGCCTCTTTCAAGAAATGAACTATTTCATAATTATGCGCAGGTAGATATTATAAAGGATTTTCATGCAAGCATGCCTAGACTTCTTTTATTCAACACCAGCTGTTAGCAGAAAAAGGACAACGCAGCACAGTGTTCCGTAAATACAGAAGAATTCCCTTTGTACAGTGTGTCAAACAAAGCTGGGAACAATCTGATTACCACTATATTTCTAATTTTCCGCATGCTTTCTTAGGAAATAATTTCACACACTGCTACATTTTTATAAGGTGGCACCAGCTACATTGTTTATTAGAGGCTTTGTTCCTTAAAGTATTCACATTGATGTCTATACAATTTATGTACTTAAAAGGGTATTTCAAATATTATCTCTCATCAAAAAAGCTGTTCTGTCTGTGCAGGCATATAAGCCCACCAGTCTTTAAATATATATACCTCTAAATCACCATGGAAAGGCCAGAATTATTATTCCATAATTTATAAATGTAACAGTCAAAGCACCTAATCATGCCTGATTTAGGTATTGAAATAAAAAGGTAGATCATGACATTAATTACATTTCTTATAATAAATTACAGTGTAGCGGGCAATTATATCAAATGCCTACACAAGACAGAAATATTTCACATATTTCAAGAACTTCATTCGACATAAATTAGCATGGCCTCATTTGTATAATAACATAAATGTGAAAGTTCAAACTGCAATTAGTGGAGCTAAATACAGACTATAACGTTTAAACATATATCCACTGTAGAAGCTTTATATATACTGTATATATATATATATATATATATATATATATATATATATATATATATATATATATATATATATATATATATATAAAGGAGACTAAATTCCGGTCTATGGAGCTGCAGCGCAACAGTGCTTAGCCTATAAAAGTAACAGTTCCAGGGCATTTTTTCTTCTCCTGGTTGCATCTCAAACATTGATTTTCTTGCTGGTCTTTTTGGCTTCACCCTCAAAAGGAAGGGACATATCAAAAACAGCCACTTCCAGCTCTTTTAAAAATTAAGAGTAAGAGTCTAGAGCAGGGCTGGATTTACAAAAAGGCACTGTAGGCGCGTGCCTACAGGCACCTGATGATGGAAAGGCAACTCACTCCCCTCCTTCACTGCCTGCCTCCCTCCTTTCATACGCAGAGTCCTTATGAGAGTGTAAATGAGAGGTTACTCCCACTGCTCTCGGCATTTCACTGAGGAGATCTTCCTTCAGTCAGGCGCACCTCTAACTACTTAATACTGAGGTTCCTCTAGCTACCTAATACTTGGGGCACCTCTAGCCACTTAGTACTGAGGGTATTTCTGGCTACCTAATACTAAAGGGACACCTGTAGAACTATGACGGACAAGAAAATAAAGGGAGGAGTGACAGCTGGGACAGCCAGCACACTTGCATTGTGGTTTGGTGGGGGTTTGTAGGTCCATGGAGGGCAAAGTCTAGGGTGTCAGGACATCGGTGCCTATAGGCTCCTGTGAGGTAAATCCGGGCCTGGTCTAGAGATGGAAGCCAGTGTGATCTTTCCACCAACCATTATGACAAGTTAAATAATCCTCAGCTGTGGTACGAATAGAAGTAAAGGGATCATATTGATGGAGCAGAGTGGTCTGTACACACAGATAGTCACCCAGTATAACAATTTAGAACTCTTTACTGAAGAAAAACATGCAACAATAAAATCATACACCCCCATCAAGTAATTCAGCTTACTTAGAACAGAGAGGAACACAGAAATAATATAGGTAATCACAACACCAGATAGATCTTCAAATCATTATACAGACAGTGATATCTTGTGGTTGATTTACTGTACTGCAGTTGTAAGCAATTATGTTGACACTGCCAATACATATGACCTGCATAACAAACCTCCTTTTTGTTTCTGAAGGTCATTTAGATTTTCACTGTAGAAGGCATTTGTTATGCACCAATATTATGCAAAGAATTAAAGAGCCAATGCATATGATAGTCTTGCATGGTATCACTGCTTTCATAGCAACACTGCTGATCTAAAAGAGGAGCATTATGTAAGTCAGAAGTGTTACCTAAATAGGGAAAATTTTGCATTCATTTATGTGTATCATGTTACACTGGCTGTATCCATACATGACAGCATACTAACCATTATTTAGCCTATCTATGCAGGTTAAAACATTCTTTTTTTTTCCATTTGTTCTTCCCTTTATACCACCTGACCTGATGAAAAACTGTCTAGGTAAACATATCGGTATGTTCATACCAGATCCACATACCTCAGTGCATTGGGCATTCCTCTCCTCATTCCTCTTCGATCTTCATAACCACTCCTTGAAAATTTTGACTTGAAGCCATTGAAATCTGTTAAGTTCCCTCCTATCAAGGCAGGCTTTCTTTAATATTCCCTCTTACCACCCTCCTATTCCCACCTCTTCCCTGCCCTTTAAGGGCAATGAATGGGGTGAGGAAGGGGAGTTAATGGAGCATGTAAGGAGGGAACATTATGGTAAGCCTGTCTTTTCCTGTCTGAAAATTTGGTCAAATTTTCAAGTGGTGATTACAAGGACTGGGGGAGGAGGGGCAAGAAGAGAAACGGACAATGCACAGAGGTATGTGGATCCAGCACAGAAATACACTGAGATTACCCTCAATAGATGAATCTTAGATCAAAAGGACGTAACACCTTGGTCACCCCCAGAGTCCACCTCAAAACCTTTGGAGACAGAGCCTTTTGTCATGCTGCTCCTACACTTTGGAACTCCCTGCCACACCCAATCAGGACAGCTCCATCCCTGGAAACCTACCTCTTCAGTCTGGCATTCATGAACATCTGACTATGCCCTCTGTAACACAACCCAGCCTGCAACCCTGTATTAATCTGAGACACAAGTATGCGCTCTGAGTCCTATGGGAGAAACGCGCTTTACAAATGTTATTGTATTATTGTATTATTAGCTTTTTCTCAGATTAGGTATACTTTAAATGTACAATGACCGCTCTCTTGTAAAGTAAACGTTTAAGCAGAATTCAAAGGCCCACTTTAAATTGAACCTGAGATGAAGAAAAAAAAAGAATTAATACTTACCTGGGGCTTCCTCCAGTCCCATGTACCCCGTTGCCTCCCTTCAATCTGAGGGCCCTAGTACCTCAGATTGGGGTCCACTGCACATGCACAGCCTGGCCACATGCACATCGCTGGGAGTGTTCTGCACCTCTGCAGATGAGGGGTGGGGGGGTGGGGGGAGCACACAGCCAGGCTTCACATGCACAGTGGACACCAACTGGTGTGGCCTGGAGAGGCATCTCCAACAGAGGGGATCCCAGGATTCCGAATCTGCAACGAGGGACATATCAGCTGCCAGGGGCTGGATGAAGCCCCGAGTAAGTAGATCTTTTTATTTTTTTAATTACCTCGGACCTGTCCTTCATGCTTCCTACAACTAACAGCTTATTGTCACCTGGCATGGTCAAACAATGTCACAGTGGTAAAGATCTGATGTCTGTAAGCCTGTTCATCCCATGATCTATGCACCCCCCTCCCCCATCACATACACACACATATACTGAGGCTGAACTGACTGTGCATATTCATTTACAGATCTTTCCTGCTTTGATCATCTATTACTCAATGTGTCTGTGGCCCTTTATATAAGATTACTTGTATCTTCTGCCACCTGGCAAGCACTGAGTATTATGTATTATGTTTATTATTCCGATTAGAGAAACTTGCACATACTCCTTTATTCTTGAAACAAAAATTAAAAAAATGAAGACAAAATATTAACAGGAGACAGTTTCAGTTATGTGCACATCAATAGAATTAATTTTCTATTGACACTCACCACTATAAACAATACCTGTAACTACAAGACATAAGTTCTGCTGATGACTAAACTAAGCTAAAAGAGTAATATGCAGTTGTGAATCGCAGTCTCGCACTTCATCTCCTCGTCTGTATAACAAAATGGGGATTGAAGACTGGAAAGAAAAAAATCACTATTAAATATATCACTTTTTACCTAACAGTCGCTCATGCCCCAGGCTGCCAGTTGAGCACCACTGTTCTAGATCAATACTACAGAGATAAAAATGTTATTGATGTAGCAAAGATAACAGGTAGTGGCTTATTTTCAAAAGAGTAACACATATAAGTTTTCCATTTAAAATAATTTTATTTCTAGCCTTTGGAAATATGTAAGGAATAAAAAGGGATGTAGTTCATGCTATATTAACCCCAGATACAATGCTCAAAATAACGGGATTTGTAAATTTATTACTAATGCATAGATAGAGCTAATTTGCATTGTTGAATTTTTGTTGAGTAGAAATACATTTTTTTAAGGTCAGGGTCAGGATTCAATGAGTGTTCGCATTTCAGGAATGCAGCCTGCAATAATACATAGTGAATCACTCACTCATGCTACCATGATGTGTTTTGCCTGCTCCTGTGATGACACACTATTAAAAAAGGCACACAGACAACAATTCATCCGGCAGAGAGTTTGTGTGTGTTTTTTTTTTTTTTTTGCTATGCTGCATTGCACTAATTTTTACAAACATTTGTACAACTGAAAGAAGCCTTGTATCTCCACCTCTGCTCTACCTGCTGGTGCCACTGTGTCTAGACTTTCATGCTCCTTCTGTCCACCAGCAGGTGGCCTTCTCAAAGATTCTAAAATATTAACTACATATTCACTTGCAGTTTTCCTGCTTAAAGGACGGGTCCGAGAAAAAAAAAAGATATACTTACCTGGGGCTTCTTCCAGTCCTTTACAGCCTATCTTTCCCTTGCCGCAGCTTTGGTATCCTGGGGGCCCCTCCGCTGCAGATGCTGATCTCCAAGCGCGTGACAACACTGGTCACAGTTGCGCTCCCGGCTTTTTTTTTTCTCCTCGGATATGTCCTTTAAAAACTTTACACTACCATGGAAGTTGCCATAGTTTGAGCTAAAAAATGTTTTTTTCATAGCTGTGCTTACTGTGCTCCTGGTCACAGTTCTTGACTCTTGGTGTGGTGAAGTTTGGTTTGCAAACCTGATAGGGAAAACTGCTTGCATATGGTTTGCCAGCTAAATGGTGAACCCTCAATCTAATGTTCATCAGTTTGGGGGTTTGGGAACCTACAAATCTTGACTTGAGGGCAGGCTTGGACACCTAACTGCACTGCAACAGCGGGCTGGGTTATCTCTTCTCCCTTCTTCCATCAGGATGCCTGGAGTTTTGCCTGACCCATCTGTTTAAATCCATAAATCTCTATGCAAATTCAAGTTTGTGAACCTTCTCACCCCACCTAACTACTATCTCTACTTGCATATGTAAGCTAGTTAGTTAGGTATTAGGGTTAGGTTGTGGCTCCATAGTGTACTAAGGGCTCTGCCTCTTACACAGGCGACCAGGGTTCAAATTTCAGCCCTTACTGTTTAGTAAGCCTTCACCTATTCAGTAGGAGACCTTGAGCAAGACCCCCTAACACTGCCTATAGAGCGCACCCTAGCTCTAGCGCTTTGAGTCTACCAGGAGAAAGGCACAATATAAATGTATTATGTCTTGTCCACTGTGCTTGGAGTTTGGAAGAGTGTGGCTAGGTGTTGCAGTGCCAGCTTACTGCATTATTCATGTCTCATTTCCCTACATACTGCTTTTAGGGACACTACTCTATTGCCCGTGGGTCCCTTAACAGAGTGCTCTGGGTTAAAACATTGATCGCACACTTTAGAGTATACTTTTTCCTGGACTGTACACACCTGCATTGTTTCTGGTGATATTTTTCAATCAAGTTTACTTCTTTGTACTGTTGGTTATGGAGGGTTTCACAGAGCGATGTTAGCACAGAGAAGAACCAGCACAAATATTTAGCCACATGACATTCTAGTGCGGGTGCACAAGATTATGTATTCCTCTCACTTTTTCTCCTTCTGGCTTAGCGCTAGCTGAAAGGTTAAGTCGCAAGTCGTGTTCTGTTTCCTTACTAGCACAAAATAAAGTTATCAGAAATTAATCAGACATGAAGTTTTTCTTCTGACTTTTTTTGCTCTCAGAATACTCTTTGTCCTATCCAGCACATGCAGGCTGAATACACATCACTCTGGCCCCTGTATCTCTGCAAATACAAAGGATCAATACGTATCTGCTCTCCATCAGTCCAACCATGTAGGGCTTTACTTTTGTTGTTTCTCTACTGACCAGAGAAGAAGAAACAACTGTACTGTGTTTTTTATTTGATTTATTTGTTTTAGGAAAATTGAAGTCTTTTTATAGGTGAAATATTAGTCCAATAACCTTTTAGGCTACAGGCTTGTTAGAAGCACTGATTACTGTTTCTTTTTATTTTTAAGAAGGATTTGTATCATCATCATCCTCCATGGTCAAATTTTTTCTGGGAACCTAAAATCTTAAGGAATAGGGAGGAAACTAGTGTAAAGGCAACAAGTATGCTTCTTATCTAGAGGCACGGTGTTCCTGTGACAAATTTTGCGACAAGCAGAGCTAGGTCAGTAGCTATAGGTGACAACATAAGTTTAATTCCATGCTTTTCTGAAAGGGTCAGCCTGCCCGGCTTGATCACGCGCCAGTTGCTGTGAGCGCTCTGCACAAACGCAGTTCTCAAAAGACTGAACCGCGCTTGCGCAGAATGCTCACGGCGGCAGGAGCTTTATTGCCCCGTGGGTTTGCGGCCATTGACTTTCATCAGACTAGCGCTTGCTGGTGATTCCAAAGTGCAGCTAAACATGCTCTAGGGGGCCATAGCTCTTCTGCTGGGTTTTGCTTAGAATGGCAGCAGTTTAGTGTAGTCTTTAAGTGAACCTTAAATTAACTGAAAGAAAAGAGAGTTTAACTTACCTGGGGCTTCTACCAGCCCCCTGCAGACACCCTGTGCCCATTTTGTGCCCATCCTGTGAGCCAGGTTTTTTTTTGTCAAGTGGTCAGTCGGCAGAACATTGTGCCTGTGCGGCCCTGGCTGTGCCCGTCCACGATTACGCTCCTGTCACCATCACTGTCCTGCGTATGCGCAGTGCAAGATTTTCTCGTACTGTGCATGCTTTGGACGGCGACGGAAGCGTGATCAAAGATGGTCATGGCCAGGGCCATGCAGACCAGCCAGTCACTGGAAACGAACCTGGCTTGCTGCGGTGGATCCAAGGATCGGCTTGCCCCAGTGCGAGCACAGGACATCTGCAGGGGGCCGGTAGAAGCCCCAGGTAAGTTAAAGAGGACCTCCATAAAAAAAATTAAAATCCATCAGCGCTGCTATAATGAAAAGTTATATTTACCGCCGGAGTCTTGTCCTACAAAGCCGTCCCAAAACCCCCGCATCACTATACTTCCGCCGCTTGGCCCTGCCTCCCCCTCTACTCTGAGAAAAAACACCCAGCAATTTAATGCAGTAAATAGCTTGGCATTTTTCTTGGATCTTCGGGGTCTTTAGGGCGGCTTCATGGGACAAGACTCCGGAGGGAAATACAACTTTTCATTACAGCAGCGCTGACAGATTTTTGTTTTTTGTATGGAGGTCCTCTTTAAACTCTTTTTTTTCAGTTCAGTTAAGGTTCGCTTTAAGAATATTAAGCTCACAGGTGGTGCTGCTACACCAAGAACTGAGCTATCCCATTGCTACTCTTCCCATTGCTTAGAAATCCAACTAGAGTTAAGTAATCTCTGCAAACCTCAGAACCCTTATCTACTGATGGAGGTGTGCTGTATTTTTCATAATATAAGACGCACTCTATTTTTTGGAATATAAGATGCACTCCCAAAAAAATGAGTAGAAAAAGTCCCTGTGTTATATATACCAAAGGCAAGGAGTCCCCAACTTATGGTCACATGCTGATATGAACCTCCGGCCTGCCACAACGTTGGTATTCCCTGCCTTGTCCCCCTGTGTGGTCCTGCATTCCCTGCTGGTCTCCTCTGCTCCCCCTGTAAATAGTATAATTAGTGGCAGATCAGCTTACCTCAGCCGCGATTCATGATTCCAGCAGCAAGCAAAAGACATCTCCTCTTCTGCACAGCCCCCCCCCCCCCCCCCCCGTGAAGGCTTCTGCTGTTCTGCTGATTGCATCATCAGCAGAAGCCTTTACTAAGGGAAGCAATATGGAAGAGGAGATGTCTGCTGCTAGCCGCTGGAATCACTGCTGAGGTGAGCTACTCTGATGCTAATTATTGTACTTACAGGGGGAGCGGAGGAGACCAATGGGGGGGAGCAGGAGGAGACCAGTGGAGGGCCAGGAGGAGCCCATCAGGGGGTCCAGAAAGGGACACAGGGGGCAGGAGGAGACCAGCAGTGGCAAAAGTGGACACGGGGGAATGGAAGGGGGCACTGGATACAGGAGGGTACACAAAGGGGCAGGAGGGGACATAGTGGGAAAAGAAAGGGACATAAGGGGGCAAAGTAGGACACAGTGAGACACACAGGAGGACACAGGAGGACAGAAGGGGACACAGGAAAACAATGATTGGAGGAGAACATCTACAAGACCCTTTTGGCCGGCTCCCAACCATACGGCCCGGTCTCTCCTGCCTCCACTAACATGGCCGCATGAGCTGGCCGCGGCTGCGCAGTCCACATAGCAGCAAGTGCGGCTGCGCAGTTCTAGGGCCTACCCCCCGATCCACGCTACAGGAAACAGCCTGTAGCGTGGATCGGGGGGTAGGCCCTAGAACTGCGCAGCCGCACTTGCGGCTATGCGGACTGCGCAGCTGCGGCTAGCTTATGCGGCCATGTTAGTGGAGGCAGGAGAGCCTGACCCCGGCCGTGTGGTCAGGAGCCAGCCAGGGGGGCTATTGAGTGGCAGGGACCCGGTGGAACGGCACGGAGGGCGCGGACGGCGTCCTCCGTGCATTCAAATGTAATGCAGGTATTTAACTTTTTTTTAGATTTGGCCTCGGAAGTCCTTTAAAGGCATGCCAATGAGAGGTGCTCGGAGTCCCTTTAACTGCATTTAAAAACATTTTTCCTATTGTAACTTCAACCACTTGCGGACCTGATGGCTCTGGCCCCGTTCAAGACCAGAGCTGTCCTTTCCCTATTTTGTTATTATGATGAATTACCTAGATAGATTGGAGAGATACGGAGATATGGAGAGTGGTGAGACCGTATGGTGAGGATGGTTGAAGTCTGTGACCTGGCAGGAAAGAGTGACCACAAACAAGGCATAGATTTCAATCTTTTAGGTCCGGAAGTGGTTAAGAAAAAAAAGCTTGTAAAAAAATGTGTTTTACTATTCTCCTTAATATACTTAGCATATATACAGTATATGCTAAACTACTTTGTTATTCAGAAACAATATATAAGAAAGTCTAAAATGTAACTGCTGTCTGTTATTTTAATAATTCTGATTGCTGGCTGTACAGCTTGATTATGCACTGCATACCACACTGCTAATGTGCAGCATATTGATTATTGTATAAAGACCTGTCATCACCAGATTTATGACAAGTGTCAAGAAATGTAATTACAGATGTGATGCAGACAAACTCCAAAGGCAACACAAATGTTGCTTGCTGTCTAGACAGACATTACTCTTGTGCTACCTTTGTTTCTGGCCTTTGTCATGTCATTTTATCTCTGTGCAAAAGAAGAAACAGTTCTGCAATAATTCCGTCCTGCACAATAGAATAAATGCACTACAAAGCTCCATATAACCTTAGTTTGATATTTCAGCATGCTGTAAAGAAACAGCGAATGTGTTACTGTTTTCTGTAACCTACTAGAGGAATGTCAGTATTCACACTTCATAAATTAAGATGAGCCAACTTTTCAGAAAAAACATGTCTTTTGCATGTATCTCCAGTTGGTGAAACACAGGTTTATTTTCCGAAACACAACTAAAAAGGATCCAGAAAAAAAGATTAATGAGGATTTCTGGGTCTCAGATATAGCATCTACTGCACAGTTAAAGATATATGTTATAAATTAGATGGGGTTATTATCAGGGGCATATCTGGAATCTGGTGCCCCCTCCCCCAAGCAAAAACCCTAATGCCTGCTACACACAATGCAATTGCCCCTCAAATTGACGAGTCGAAAAATAATTTTTGACATGTCTATTCTGCTCCTAACCAATAACAGGATAGATTTTCAGATCATTACAAAATTGACCCAATTACCAATCAGGAGCAGATCGGACATGTCGGAAATTATTGATTCAACCCAGTGATCTTTGACGGAAGTTGTATCGTGTGTGCCAACATTAAGACACATGAGTACTGCAAGGTAACAGTGCAAGCCACCTAGACATTGCTCATGTGATCAAAGGCTTTGAATGCCCCAGACCAGGACTGGCACAACGTCAGGTTTTTGCTCATGGGTGCAGATGACGAATGAATTCTGGTTGGGTGGGTCTGCCCCTCAGCTTAATAAATTGGGTCATGTTTCACTAAATTCAAGCACAAATAAGGAACAGCTTCACCTTTTGGAGAGCATTACATCATGGAAGCTGTCCCTGTCTTACAATACTTACATTTATCGTGTTAATACAATAAAAAAGAATTGCTTAAAGAAAACCTAAACTGAAAATTAAAAGTCAAAATAACCATACACAAGTCATACTTACCTCCGGTGTAGTCTACTCCTCAATCTCTTTCTCCTTTCCCGCGTCCTGTTTGTCCACTGTGATCAAGGGAATTCTCCATCCTCCATTTTGAAAATGGCCATTAGCCCATAACAGATTTCTGGTCAGCACACTGTTAAACTGTAACATGGCCCACTTGAGCCATAGGAAAACCTAGCCATTACTTGGCACATCAGTTGTCCTCTCAGTTATAGCTGACAGCAACTGATAAATAACTGACAGCAACTGATATATTTCAGTTCTGACAAAATGTTGTCAGAACTGGAAGGGATCATTGTCAGAAGAAAATAGAGCGCTTCTGAGAGGATCTGATGGCAAGATAGCTATGTAATGTTCATTTGAAGTTACCTCATGTGTTTATTTTAAATAATTTTACTCAGTACAGGTTCCCTTTAAGATTGTTATCTTAACTGATTTCTTTGGTTGTGAGAATTGCAGGGAATGATTAACACAGGTACAACACTTGTAGTTTATGGCTATTAGCACTTCAAATCTTCCCTTAGGCCCCATTCATACCTAAAACTGCAAAACGCCGGCGATTGCCGCTAGCGTTTTTCAGGAGTGATTTTTTCGCGATTAACACAGAAAAATCACTGAAAACTGCAGCTTTTTGGGAACAATCGCGATTAGAGGTGCTATGCATGCTAATCGCAAATGCTAATCGCGAATTGCCTGCAAAACACTGCATGTTATGCATTTGCGGTTTACGCTAACCGCAAATGCAGCAGTGAGAGCACTGCCATAGGCTTACATGGGCTAGCAGTTTTTAAAAACCACTAGCATTTTGCGCTGAGTGGGAATCGCGCGATTCCCGCTCAAGTGTGAACGAGCCCTTATAGGATAAAGCAGTCCTTTATTTAGTGGCTGCATAGCGTACTGGTTGGGGCTCTGCCACTGGCACTGGAGACCAGAGTTTGAATCCGGGCTCTTTCTGTTCAGTAAGCCAGCATCTATTCAGTGAGAGGCTCCCTGTGTCATATAGATTCCTTTATTTGGCACTGTTATTGACCTGATGAAGCAGGCTCAGACCCGTGAAACGCATTGCCTGTGCTAAATAAAAAATCTTTTGTTACACACAAAGATTTTGTCATTGAGGTAAGCTACCTCATATCCTTTTTTTGATTTTAAGCTGTTTTTAGATGCTTTTATACAACCAGGGCGCCTCTTCCCCCCATTGTATTCAGTTAAGAGACTTTGGGCAAGACTCCATAACACTGCTACAGGCCTTTTGAGAGCGCCCTAGTGTGGCTGCAGCTATGGTGCTTTGAGACTGCCAGGAGAAAAGTGCTTCATAAGCTCTCTGCATCTATATTTAACTGCTACTACAACTAAGTGATTTAAATCTATGCCCCGTTCACAACCCCTTATTCCTGTCAGGATGTAGATTCATATTACTTGGCGCAGCACAGTCACAATGTTCTCATTGCTCTAGCCCGCTTGCTCTGCTCAGTAGTATGGTCAGGAGCCTTAAAATACCCCTGACCCAGTTCCCCCATCCCCTTAAACTTTTAACATTGCTTTATTACTGGTGCTGCAACTAGCACACAGCACCATCCTCCCCCCTCCTGTGCCCACTGTAAACCCTGCTCTGCTCAGTCATAGTCTTCGACTGAGGCAGAACGTCGATTATTAGCGAGGAGAAAGTGACAGTTCTTCCTCCCCACTGTGTGTCCATAACTCCGCCCCTTCACCTGCTGCTTTAGTTTCGTACCTCAGGGTAGATGCGCTGTGTGCGGACTTGTAGTAATTGAGGTTGGAAGGATATCCGACCTCAATTATCACAAGCCCGCACACAGCGCAGCTACCCTACATGATGTGTGCAATGAATGAGATATGAAACTAAAGCGGCAGGTGAAGGGGCGGAGTTATGGACGCACAGCAGGGAGGAAGAACTGTCACTTGCACCTGCTCTTAATTATTGCCAGAACAGGACCAAAGGGGGCGTTGGAGGGGTGATGATTGTGCTGTGTGCTGTGACAACCTGCAATAAAACAATTTGAAAAGTATATAAGACCAGGTCAGGGGTACTTTAAAGAGAATCTGTATTCCCAAAAACTAATGTAAATAAACAAATATACCGTGTCCGGGGACCTCTCCTAGCCCCCTCTGTTTAATTTTTTGCGCTCCTCGCCGCTATTCTCCCGGTAATAAAACAGTTTTAGAATCTGTTATGTAAATAATGAAAATGGCTGCCACAGCCGGAACTACATCGGGAAGAGCATGTACCCGCTTGCAGTGCACGTTCATAAGCCGTGCACGAGAGGAGCGCAAGCCTGAGCATGCACTGTAGGTCCTCTCGTGCTGGCTCCATCTTATCAGCGCTACTGTCTCCATCCTCAGAGCTGGCTGCAATACACAGAGCATTCATTCTAAGCGCACACGTATTGCAGCCAGACGTCTGAGAAGCAAGTGCCATGTTATTTTAATATTATAAATTGCACTTTTATAAGTTTACTAGTGGACCTAAGCCCATTTAAAATGGGCTAGGTCTGTCACTGCGCATGCGCCCGCTGCACACGCACATTTCCACCGCGCACCAGCCCACCCATGCACACCCGCCCGCCCGTTCGCCCATCATCGCTCACCGTGCTTCACTCTCCCTCAATGTCTCTGCATCCCTGTACATACGCAGAGCGCATGGGGGACACACACAGGGACATGGGACGCAGAGACATTAGGGTTTTATTATAGAGGATTTTATGGGCAAATCATTTTTTGAGTGAAAAAAATAGAGCACAGAAGCTCTCTGATATACAAACAGAGCACACGGGAGCAAGCCTGAAGGGGGCGTGAAAGGGGCATGAAGGGGGCATGCATAATTTGTCCCCATTACTACAGAGGCAGCCCCTTCCTCCCTGGCTCGACAATCCATGACAAAGGAGATAAGAAAAGATATATTTCAGAGACAGTGCAACTTGGAAAGGCTGCAGTAAGCCAGATCATATTAGAACAGGAATGGGAACTGATAGCATAGGATAAATAAGGCAGAGTCTCTTTAATGAACCAAAACCATTCAGTAATTGATTGGTTAAAATGTTGCTCCATTTTTAAAATAAAAATCCCTTTTGCATATAATATTGATCCAAAAACTGTTTTGCAATAAAAGGCTTTTTGTACTACAAGGCCAGAACAGCAGCAGCAGTACCAGACACAAACAGTTGAACTTGCAGTTTAGGTAGGAGGGAAAGTCAGGCAACGGCAGTGCTGGGGACTGAGAGCAATTCACTAGCTGGTGAATGCTCACTCTCTTGGCAGCCTCTAGGTGACTGACTTGTTCAAATAGAATTTCTCTTGAACAGTCGCTTCAGATATAAAAACTTAGAGTAATGGCATTGTTCCCAATTCACCATTCCTATCAGTGGAAAATCCAGGAGAGTTAACTAGGGCTTTAAATGGAGACATACAAGACATGATTTACTGTTTTGATATTCATTGTAGTAATAGAAAACCACAGCTGATAGCGGTTTCATTTTGGCAGCCTGTAAGTTAACATTGACAGGAGGTCAGAAAAGTCTACCTGTTCTATTCTGGCAATAATAAAGTCTGACTTGCTAGTCTGTTACTATAGAAAAAACAATGACATCTTTTTTTTTCATAAGAAACAAGGAGCACAGACTAGTATCTAGTAAAGGCATGTGAAAGGTGCTTAGTGGTATGGTACTACAGGGTAAAGGTGACTCCCAGCTCTTCTCTCCTAGACTGAAGATGCAGCTGACACACTTCTCAAAAGAATAGGCTTCATGATTCTAGCTGCATGAAGTAGTGGGAAGTTTTCACAGGGTGAACAAATGGTTGACCAAGCACTTTAGTACTGGAGAGAAGTGACAGGCAGGTGGAAGTAGAGCACCAATTTATTTCTCTTGTAAGTAGTGAATCTCCAGTGTTTCCCAGTCCATTTGGCACAATCACTACAGATAGCCCTGCCAGTGCCACACCAACAATTTAGGGTGCTAGCCTAGGGACCCCGCAGGAAACCTCATAGGGAACAAATCTCCAATCACAGCACCCTCTACAGCTCGAAGCATTGTGATTGGCCAAATAGTGTGCCTTAAGTTTACTACAACCTATCTGAAACTTAGCAGTTTGAGAGGGTGCTTTCCACCCAGTGAAGTTAGTGGAATATTCCGATGAGGTTTCCTGCCAGGTCCCCTAAACTAGACTATTTCCAAATTTATATACAGCATACAATTATGGTGCTATACCTCAGCAAACACTAAATCAAAAGTTAGTCTTTTAACTACCTGTTAGGCCTGCTTCCTCCAGTCCCCCTCGGCTTAATCGCTCTTGCGCCGCTGTCCTCCCCCTCCTGGATCCTCCTCTATAGCTCCCGGTAACTTTGGAACTCGGGGCTAACTGCGCATGCATGGCCCGGGCATGTGGGTGCCCTTTGTGCTCCCGTGCCTGGGTGCGTTCTGCACCTGGTAAGGTGCGTGGCCGCACTGCGCCTGTGCCAACTGGCCAAAGTTACCGGGAGAATTGTGGAGGATCCAGGAGGCAGAAAATAGAGAGAGTGATCAGGTCGAAGAAGACTGGAGGAAGCCTCAAGTATGTATCAATGTTTACATTTAATTCATACCAGGTACATTTTAACCACTTCACCACTGAGGGGTTTTACCCCCTTACCACCAGAGCAATTTTCACCTTTCAGCGCTCTTCCATTAATTTGTCTATAACTTTATCATTACTTATCGCAATTACATGAACTATATCTTTTTTTTTCCGCCACCAATTAGGCTTTCTTTAGGTGGGACATTATGCCAAGAATTATTTTATTCTAAATGTGTTTTAATGGGAAAATAGGAAAAAATTTGGGAAAAAAATTATTATTTTTCAGTTTTCGGCCATTATAGTTTTTAAATAATGCATGCTACTGTAATTAAAACCCATGAAATATATTTGCCCTTTTGTCCCGGTTATAAAACCGTTTAAATTATGTCCCTATCACAGTGTTTGGCGCCAATATTTTATTTGGAAATAAAGGTGCATTTTTTTCAGTTTTGCGTCTATCCCTAATTACAAGCCCATAGTTTATAAAGTAACAGTGTTGTACCCTCCTGACATACATATTTAAAAAGTTCAGTCCCTAAGGTAACTATTTATGTATTTTTTTTTATTGTACATTTTTAAAAAATGTTTTAATTACAAAAAAAAAAAAAATGGGAATGTGGGAGGTAATGAGTTAATTTTTTGTGTAAAAGTAATTTATTTGTATGTGAAAAATGTTTAGGGTGTAGTTTTACTATTTGGCCACAAGATGGCCACAGTAACTTTTTGTTCAATGCGACCTCCAAGAGTCCTTCCGGACTCTTGGAGGAAGCACTGGGAGGCTGGGTAAGTGTTTTTTTTTCACAATGATCGCGCTGCTCATCGGAGAGCAGCGGATCATTGCGGGGCTTAGATCAATGAACGGTAATGAATTTTCCCGTTCATTGATCTCCGGGCGAACGGTGGGCGGCGTGTTTACGAGCGGCCGGCAGCGTGTTTACGGGCGGGAGCGCGGGCAGCGGCGGGAGTGCGCAAAGTACGAATTTCTCCGTCCCTGGGGGTTAAAGGATGGAAAAAGGGATGGAGAAATCCGTACGGGCGGGGGTAAAGTGGTTAAATATGATACCATGGGCTTGATTCATTAAGCTGTGCTGCTAAAGCCTTCTTAGTTACATGCATTGCTTACATAGCAATGCACATTACTTTAAATGCAGGTGGTTTCTGTGAAGTTTCACGGCCGCGATACTTCACTAGCAGATGCTACTATGTCAATTAATATAGTTACTATACAGTAACTATGTTAATTATAGTAGCGGCTGCTAGTGAAGTATCGCGGTCGCGATACTTCACAAAAACCACCCGCATTTAAAGTTATGCGCGTTGCTATGTAAGGAAGGCATGCTCCTTACATAACAACGCTGCTATGAAAGCAATGCATGTAACTAAGAAAGGCCAATTCCAAAGGAGTCAGCACCGTCTTTGTATTAATAGCTCTTTATTCCATATCAAAAATTAAAAAGGAGCAGCATGGTGTATAGCAAGACAGCGACAGCTCCGCTGTTTCGGGTCATCCACCCTTTTTCAAGCTGCAAAAGCACAACATCCACATGCTTTTGCAGCTTGAAAAAGGGTGGATGACCCGAAACAGCGGAGCTGTCGCTGTCTTGCTATACACCATGCTGCTCCTTTTTAATTTTTGATATGGAATAAAGAGCTATTAATACAAAGACGGTGCTTACTCCTTTGGAATTGGACTTTATTTATCACCTGAGAGTGCACAGGTGACTTGAGTCGAGCACGTCCATCATATTTATGTTTTTTTTCCCCCATTGGTGCATGCCATACACAGAATTGTAACTAAGAAAGGCACGCCCCTTACATAGCAACGCCTGCTGCAGTGTAAGGTGTGAATAGCGGCCCCTCCTTCACATGACGCTGCGCTGCTTTAGCAGTAAAGCTTAATGAATCAAGCCCCATGAATGTTGCATTGCCAATTTTATCCAGATTTTTTTTTAAGCACCCATGTAATTTTTTTTTTACATAATGCTAAGTGAAGTAATAGCCTAAAGCATTGAATTTAGTACCAGATCAATTCCCTTGGACTGAGACATTTTCTCTGAAAGACTTTGCAGTTTGTCTCGTAGACATCTCTGTAATTCTGTAAACTGGTCAGTGTAAAATGCACAAACATCCTACAATCTTTCTTCAAACAGAAGGATCTTTGTCAGATTCCAACAAAGTAAATCTAAGCCCAGATTTGTTTTGACAGGTAGGATTTTCCATCATGCCATTTTACTGTTAGGTTTGATCTTTTGAAAATTGACTTCATCTAAGGCACCTATAAATCCAGAGATGGTAGATGCAAAGTGGCAGAACATTCTGCTGTTTCAACCCATCACAAAAGCATGTGGGTGTTATAGCCTGTAGTACATCACAATGCTGCAGCCATCAGGCTCTGGAAAGTTGACTAAAATGCTTACAGTGCGGAGAAATGTCTTTCCTTGAACTCTCTATTATTTAATATTTCCACAAAACCTCAGTTTGCTATGTCCATTTATTTTACAAATGGCTACAGTAAAGAGCATGTGCTTGCCTTGACTCATATATTAAAGTCTTGACTGTACCAATGTCAAGATGTGAGCATAACAGTACTTGCTTTTCAGCAGACATCAATTGGGTGCTGATGAAGAAATGCTCTCTCTATTACACACAGTAGCTGAAATATGATAGTGCTCGTGAAAATAATGGGAATTTGATGCAGTGACCTCAAGATAAGAGCTGTGTTTTACATACATTTCAAGAAGGAAAACTTCTAAAAATAAATAATACTCTTAAAGAAAACTTAAAGTTAGGAGAATATCATATATGCAAGGTGCCACTGTGGAGTTACTGGTAGAAAATGTTATATTGCTGGCTGTTGTGTTCACCTACTACTTCTTAACCCCTTCCCGACCACCTAAAGCCGATAAGTGTTAAGAAGGTGGCAGCCCTAGGACCGCCTAATGCCGAAAGACGCAAGAGCAGTTGGCGAAGACTAGTGGGGATCACGCGCGCATCAACATTCTTTGTACAGCGCAGCACCGTACACCCTAGAGGGGAATAGCAAAGGATCACTCTCATAGGCTGATGCCTATGAGAGACAATCCTGCTGATTGGCTGTCAGGGGAAGGGAGGGGAAAGGGTGAAAATATTTTATATAAAAAATAAAATAGAAATAAAAAAACACTGCCTGCAGCAGCGATCAGAGCCCACCAACAGAAAGCGCTGTTGGTTGGCAGAAAAGGGGATGGGGATCCATTTGTGTGCTTAGTTGTATGACTCTGCAGTGAGCTATTAAAGCTGCAGGGCAATGAGTTGTAAAAAATAGCCTGGTCACGGGGAGGCCTGTGGTACTTAAGTGGTTAAACCTTCTAAAGCACAAATCAAAAACAGGTAGGTGCATGAGGTGTCCTGGCTCCACTTGTGCAGGTATTTGACTGTAAATGAGAATCTGCTACAGAAATACCACCAGTTCTTTGTTGTCTGTACTCCACAAGCACTGGCAAAGGTTTCTTATCCCAAAAATCCTAGTAAGATGTAGTTTTGGTGTTAATGACTACCCTTTGAGGCAGTCTGTATTATGTACACAAGCAGGAGGCATTATGTTTGTCGTATAATTATCAAACACTCCATGGGTAAGTAGCTGTAGAGTGCAGGGTATCCAGTTCTTTTTGTACAACAGGAGGGAATGGCAGCGCTTTCAAATGCAGGCTGCACTTGGGTTGACCAGCTGCATAGATGTGCACAGTCCAAAACACGGGCAAAATGCACAGCTTGCATTCAAAACAGATGCAGAAAATGGAGGACGTTAGCTTCCAAAAACAGTTTGCATGCAGATTGTTCAGTTATAAACACTTCTACTGCACAATCTGCATGCAACTGTTTTTGGAAGCTAACTGTTTTTGAAAGCACAGCTAGTTCCTTCTGTTGTACAAAAATGTAAGCCTACTTGTGGCTAGCTGCATTCATGTGTAACAGTTTGCATGCAATTTATCTAGATTAGAGTTTAGTGCATAGTTTGCATCTGATTTGTATTCAAGCTGTGTATTTAGGTCCCTAGGGCTAGGGGGCGCTGCACACCTCTGTTGGTTTAAGCTCTAGGGCTAGGGGGCGCTGCACACCTCTGTTGGTTTAATCTCAGTTGCAGCCTGATTAAGAGTGCTGCCAATTTTTTACTATCCAGTTGTTTTATATGTCACTATAATTATTAATCAAAATCATCTTTTTTTTCCTTTTTTATTTGGAGGGGGGGTGTATTGTTGAGATACAGTTTTAGAGACAATGCTATATCTAGAACAATTTTCCTATCTCTTTAGAAATATAAAAATGTTTCCCCTGAAGTTATGAAAAAAAATCTGATTGTGTTCCATGGGGAGAAGTAGACTTTGCTTTATTGCTTCAGTGCCCTTCATGGTATCCCTAGCATTAAATAAATCCAGTTCAGATGAACCACAGATGTCACATTAAAGAACGTATTTTAACTGTGCTTATGTGAAGTTATTTCTTGTTATAAATAATGCATGGTCCTTTAAGTGATTCTTGAGAAAAGTCAAGTATTGTTAGAAAGGTCACAGTTTGTAAATCTGCCCTCCCAAGTAAAACAAGACTTAAATTACTATTGATATTTGTACTCTAATTATTTAATGGGGATTGCCAGAGGCAAGTGTTTTGTAAAGTGTCACTAAATAACCTAAGATTTCAAAATATATTTTAATAAAAACATAGCATAGCATGCTCAGCTTGAGACAACGAACATCAAAGAACAAATTCGGATGCAGCCAAATGGGAAATATATACTCGTACAACAACGCTGTTAATGTGTAGAATTTCTCATTAAGTGGATTTCATTTTACACATATTTAAATGATACAATTCTGAAGTAGTACAATATACAAGATCAGCCAATAGCATTTGTTATTTATATTTCCTTTCAGAAAATGGAAATGGTCTGACTGTCAGTGTCATGCAGGTTTGTTGAGTCACATAACTAGAACAAACATGCAGCCCTGGGAGTCAGAGACTCAAGACACCGAGGCCAATATGCAATTCACTTTTTCTCCTGAGTTATCTCTCAGGAGATAATTTTTATCTTATTTTTAGCATTTTACAATTAAAAAATACCCAAAAGTCTGTGAAAAAGTACTATCACATTTATTTTGAGTATTGTTTTGCTTGCTAGGCATTTTATGACAATGTTTGAAAATATCACCTAGAAGAAAACTTATGAGAAAAAGTTAATTGCATATGGGCCCATGTCCCATGTGCCTTTACACAATTCATTTTTTCTCCCAAGTTCCTGGGTGTTATTTTCATACGGATTCAATACAAATCCTTTTAAGCCACCAACAAGTAACAAAATACTCAGAATAATTTTGAAATAATGATTTCACCTACCTTTTTGACACTTTTTCAGTTGCAGAGTGCTAAAAATTTATTTTAAACTGAAGATGAAAAGTATCTCCTAGGGTAAAACTTAAGAGATAAAGTGATTGAATAAGGGCCAGAGGTTAAAGAGGAACTGTAGCCGAAATAACAAAATGAATAAAATTGTTTGTTTGTTTTTTGTGTTGCTGTTTTTTTAAATAAATTATTTAGTCAGTGTTTGCCCATTGTAAAATCCACTCTGAAATTTCTCACAGGTGGCAACATCTTCAGTCCTGTCAGGTGGAATGTTTGTTTCTGAGAATTTTGTAGCCAATTAAAATAATGCCTGGCCTCCCAGATTGCTCTGGGAGGAGAATTCTGCAATGCTAACCAGCCTAGGCTAAGCATCACTTGGAGGATAGGGCTACATACCAATATACAACAATATGTAGATATAGGAAGTGTTCCTGATGCAGAAACCATAAAAATTACCATAAAATGGGTATGCTGACTAATTTTCTGCATTCTACTATATGTCACTACAGCACATCATTAAAGGATGAATGTTGAAATCAACTTGATCCCAACAAGAGACTCAAAGGTACTGTCCTCCTTTCCTTTTGCTCAGCAAGCAAAATCATGATGTGAGCATTCTGGGACATGATGTAGCAAACTCCTGCTGCTAGTAACATCACTTCACCCTCACAGAAGTAGGAGAAAGGAATGCTGGTGAACTAGCATTCCACATCCCACTGTTAGCCTCAGGGCTCTCCCTCATGATGATAGACAGTTGGCAGTCAAGCTGATGTAATGGCATCCTACATTACATGTATTACAGCTACACAAATTAGTCCACTAGTTCTTGTGTCTACACGTTTTCATAGCAATAGGCTATGTTCCTCAGGCAGTGGCATAGCAATAGGGGGTGCAAAGGTTGCGACCATACTGGGGCCTTGGGCCAGAGGGGCCCAATGGAGCCTTCCTCAACTACAGTATCAGCTCTTTATTGGTCCTGTGCTGGTAATTAACACTTTAAACAGTATTAATTATTAACAAACTGTTTCCCATACCCTTCTTGCACCTCTTATACTGTGGTTGTTGGCAGGTTTTCTTGCTCTGCATCAATTGTTATGTACTTGGGTTGGGCTCAATGTAAACTTGCACTGGGGCCCATTGCCCCTTAGTTACGCCACTGTCATTGTGACATTGTTAATCACATTTTATGGGATTTAAATACACTCAGATAGTTATCTCATTACCAGGGGAGGGACACAAAAGAATCATCAATACTTCTTCCATATAATAAAAACAAGGAGGGAAAGCAAAAAATAACCTGTTATGTTGCCCATAGCTCTTATAACTATAGCAGATTTTAACAAGATAAAGTCGCAAGTCCAGATCAAAGTTCTGCTGCACAATACATTTTTCATTGATGTTCTATTTATGGATTCAAACCTCTTAAGGACCTTAAGCTTACACCCCCTAGTGACCATGCTATGTTTTACACACAGGGGTGTGCAGCTTTGTCAGGTTGCTGCACAGCCACACAACTAAGCACACAAATGACCCCCCCCCCCCCTCATTTTTCTGC
The DNA here is from genome assembly GCF_040937935.1 of Hyperolius riggenbachi. Classification (NCBI taxonomy): domain Eukaryota; kingdom Metazoa; phylum Chordata; class Amphibia; order Anura; family Hyperoliidae; genus Hyperolius; species Hyperolius riggenbachi. The sequence goes on along the minus strand of NC_090648.1, from coordinate 161,215,129 downwards.
CCACTAACAAAGTTTCTGTTGGTGGGCTCTGATTGCTGCTGCAGGGCTTTGTGTTTTTTTTTATTAATTTATGTTTCATTTAATTTTGATTAAATTGGTAAATTTTTTATTAATTTAAATCCGCCCTTCCTCCCTCCCCTGGCAACCAATCACAGCGATCGGCACTCTGAGCCTCCCAAGGGGACAGCTGAGTGTCAAGGCTGTCCCCAGTACAGCGCTGCCGTAGATCGTACAATGTGAATAGACTGAGGTTTTGCTGTCTAACAGTCTTCTAGCAGAGTGGTGCTCCAAACCCCAGCAAAACACTCCCCAAGGACTTCACAACAATTGGTGTTAGGCGGTCCTGGGGGAGCTGGCGTGGTCACGCCAATTGGCGTGAGGCAGTCGTTGAGTGGTTAAAGATGAACTCCTATTGAATCAGTCTCCCATATGATTAACCTCCTCAGGACCGGCTCCTCCACCCCCTTAAGGACCAGAGCTTTTTTTTTTGCATGGGGGGGGGGGGCGTTTAGATAGGTGCAATAGGTATCCCCAGTTTACATAGCTAGGCATGGGTGTCCTCAGTAAAGATATGTGTCCCCAGTATAGCCAAGGCCATTAATCACCTCCCCAGCTCCAGAGATAAGCAGCTCTAGCCCCTTCCTGGTCCCGGCTTGATGACGTCATCAAGCCGGGACCGGACATTACAGGCAGAGCAGGCAGAGATGCCGGACAGAGTGGAGGGGGGTGACAATTGCCGGGGGAACACCAGGAAGGTAAATCTTGGTCCTCTTCTTTTCCTTCTACTCCTACTCCTAGTGATTATGTGGTCAGGAGCCAATTGTTATGGCTCCTGATCAGTGAGGGGTGATGTCGACTGTCATATAACATTTCCCCTCTTGGGTGCGAACGATTGTGGTGGGAGTGGAAAAAGCAGGTGGCATAAATCCTATGCTGCATCAGGCTTAGGCAGCCACAAGTGTGGCGTAGGATTTACTCTGGGCGGTCCAGAGGAGGTTAATCTTATAAAAAAAGTACATAGCTCCATTTCCCTACTCAGACCACCTGGGCTTAAAGAGCTCATATTATATATCCACTTTGATTCACTTTCAGGACATCTGAGTCAAATGGGTGGAGTTTTTCAACACCGATAATGGATTTGTTCCACTATTATTATTAAACTTTATAATGATAGCATAATGGGTGAGATTAACCGTTTTATGGTTTTGCACATTTACCTTTCTTACCCTTATAAAACTGCAATACAATGTACATTGGATACACTATAGAAATTCCACTACATAAATGTTTTGGTATTTGATCATTTCAAAATTCTGACCTGCCGTGAATACTGTGTTGAATGCACAATGCAGGGTTTCTCTGGTCTAACACTGACAGACACAACAGGTGTCACTATTTATTTCTATAGTGTATAAGAGTGCTTGAGGTGCATCATTTTTCACCTAACCGTAATTGAAACTGTTTTGGGTGTGTATTGATTGTGCAAATGTGGTATTTAAATTGCATGTATGTTTCTGGAACACTGACCTGGTTTAAACTGAGAACTCTGGGTTTCTCTTTTCATGTAGATAGGTTTCTCCTCTCGGGCTGGTTAAGATAAGCAGAAACCATCCTAACAAGTAACTCTCTACTAGCCTAGAGACATAACTAATTGTGTCCAATTAAAGACCTTTCAAACACCCATTTCGATATAGATTGTAAATTGATGATTAATTCCCTAAAAAACAGCCCAGGGATTGTCTCATGTGCACACCGTCTCACTCCATGTGTATTAGTCAAAGATCGGAAATAACACTTGCATGTCATTCACTTTCCAACAACATTTCCTGTATAGATTAGAATTTTCAGCAAATATGCGGTGAAAGATTCAGAACATGCTGCTTCTTTTTGTAGCTTATGAAAGATTCCAATGAAAAAAAAATGTCCTCTTGTGAGATGCCCAAGCCCTGAACATGTTAATAAACTCCACTGGAAGACCTAAGAATCACAACAAAATAGTTGTAAAATAGAAAAGTCCTAAAAAAACAAAAAAACAAATAGAAAAAATACAGCCCTGAACATGTTAATAAACTCCACTCGATGACCTAAGAATCACAACAAAATAGTTGTAAAATAGAAAAGTCCTAAAAAAACAAAAAAACAAATAGAAAAAATACAGCCCTGAACATGTTAATAAACTCCACTCGATGATCCAAGAATCACAACAAAATAGTTTTAAAATAGAAAAGTCCTAAAAGAAAAAAGAAAAAAAAACAGAATTTCTACTATCCTTTTAGTTTGGTAATATGTCATATACTTGCTATATGCATAGCACCACCTAATGGCTAAACAAAGCTATTACAGAACATTCATGTTACATTATTTCAGAGGAAGCCAGGTGTTGAGCCTGATTTATTCCACCACTGCAGCTATCAGTACCATGCAGAATGTGATTGCAACAAACATAACACCTTGTGATGCAATGCCAAGAAAAAAACTTGAATGCTGTACACACAATTGTATGCATGTACACACTGCATAGCAATATTGGAAAAAAAAGATGATTTTTTTTATGGCTTTATTTATTGTGCAGAATAGGTGTCCACATACATCCCAACTTTCTAAGATGAGAAAAAGGGACACTTTAAGACACACCCCTGCCACACCCCATCATGCCCCAGCCACACCACTCACTACAAACACTCCTAAAAATTCATAAATAAAACATTTAATTTTAGAATTCTTAAAGCAGATAAGCCTGGCTTGTTTAACTGTACAGAGTTCAGCCTTGATGCACCAAAAGGTCACTGCGTACGTACACCATCATACAGACCTCACTATTGACATGCAGCTGAACATAGGAATTTTCCTGAAATGTAATGGTTACTAGTGGGATCTGGTTTATTAGAGAATGCTCAATTCTTCTTATGGATTTTCTTCCATTTGGAGCCTTCGAGGGTGGAAACCACTCAAGCACCTTAGGAGACTGGTAAATCAAGTGCAATAGGAGGAGTCCTATTTGTTCTGTCAGTATGTATAACATATGATTTGATGTCAGATTTTGCAGTACTGTAGTTGTTTAACCACTGAAGGACCGCGGTGTTAAACCCCCTAAAGACCAGGCCATTTTTTACTAAATAGGCCACTGCAGCTTTAAGGCCTCGCTGCAGGGCCACACAACTCAGCACGCAAGTGATTTCCCCCCCCCCTTTTTTTTTCCCCATCAACAAAGCTTTCTGTTGGTGGGGTCTGATCCCTGCTCCTGTGTTTATTTTTATATTTATTTTTTTGAATAAATTCTGCCATTTTTTAAAATTTATTTTATAACATCCCCCCCCCCCCCCCTGCTAGCCAATGACAGCAAATCGGCTGTCATACACATCATCCTATGACAGCGGATCGCCTATGTGCCTCTGGAGAGGGGACAGCTGAGTGACACGGCTGTCCCCAATACAGAGCTGCGATCTAAGGACAGTCTTATTAGCAGGTTCCGAGCGCCAATCCCCACTAGGAGACTGATGGTAGAGTGGAGCTCCGTCATTCCAGCAGGGATGCGCGCGCATTGGTGCACGTGATCTCCTGCAATCCCAGCCCCTAGGACTTTATGTCGATCGGCGTGGAGTGGTCCTGGGACTGCCGCGCGTTCACACCAATTGGCGTGGAGTGGTCGGCAAGAAGTTTATAAGCAGAGTTATATAAGTCAGAAGCAAAAGCCCCCTACAAGGCACCACACCAGTGGCGTAGCTAAGGAGCTGTGGGCCCCAGCGCAAGTTTTACATGGGGCCTCCCAAGCACTCTATACATAACAATTGATCGGTGCACCAAAACCAATCAAGCACAACTACAGTGTCAGAGGTGCAATAAAGGGATGGGAAACAATGTGTTAATGATCACTACTATTTTAAGCACCTATAGAAGGGCATATTACCAACACAGGTCCAATAGAGAGCCAATATTATGGCTGAGGGTGGGCCCTCTCTGGCCCAAGGGCCCCGATGCAGTCGCAACCTCTACAACCCCTATTGCTACGTCACTTTAGACTCAAGCTGTCAATCAGCAGGACACCCGCCTGGTATAAAGTTTCTACAGGGAGCCGGGATGCTCTGAACAGATCACCCACTTTGCTGCACAGCCTTCCACATGACACATGACACGTAGCCCTGTACTTAGTATAAAGAAGGCGCTTTCACCGTCTAACAGTCTCCTAAGTGGCGATCGCCTTTTGGAAACTGAAGGTGGGGCAGAGCAACCTGCGCACGGTCACCTGCAGTAGCCGGCCCCACGACTTGGCGCCAATTCGTTAGGCGGTCCTGGGGCTGCCGCCGCGATCACGCCCATTGGCGTGACATGGTCTTGAGGTAGTTAATTACAAATTTTCCCAAATTTTTGCACTAAGATTTTGCATCATATTTTCAAATTATGAAGAAAAATTACAATTATGCAAAATGTTGTGCTTATCACTACCAGCTATAGGCCACTGGACAAATTGTGGCTATTACTGCTGTGTGGCAGTAATTTCGGTGCGAGATAAGTAGTGGGACTATGGGGGACTATGGGGGATGTCGGAGTTCCGCTATACTACAGCAAAACTCCAGTGTGGGATTATTAGTGCCTATTGTGGGCACTGGAATTCTGATACACCATAGTAGAAACCTGGCCAGTGATATTTAGTGACAATGACTAAAGGTTAGTATTAGGAGTAGGTGGGGTTTGTGTTCGGCATAAGTATGGTGGGTTAGCGTTAGGTGTAAGTGGGAGGGTTAGTATATGGCATACAGTAGGTGGGGGGGGGGCTCATGTGAGGGTTAGGCAACATTTAAGCCATAGAATATCTGTAATTTTACTGATGTTCTACTTCTACTAACACCTTGCCTGCTATAATAAAGCGAAGTAACCATGCAACCTTTCGTTAAGGTGTTTATTGAAAGCTATCACCTATTACCATTTCCTCAAGTTCTACTTGATTTCATTAATCCCTTGTCAACCTACAATCATTTGCATACAAATTTAGTATAATTCTGCATCAGTTCAAAATTATTTGCATGTCATTGACCATCCTTACTAGCAACCAACCAGTGTACTCCTCACAACTTGCCCTAGTTAGTAACAAGAAAAGAAGTGGCTGACTGGTTGCTAGAAGAGGAATAGAAAGTGTTGTACAGACAGACACTTCAACATGAGATCTTTACTATCCGTAGGTACTTTCAGAATTACTGAGGTAGAGCAATACCACTTTTATTCAATCAAAGCATACATCACGCCAAAAAGTGAGGTTGTTGCCATTATGTATAGTACATTCGCAACAGGGTATCCCATTGTGAAGTCATATTTATTTCAAGTAAGATCTATATCGCTTTTCAGAAATCCCATTTTTGGAACATGAGCTCTTAGAAGCACATTACTTTGACGTAACTACATTCCCCTGTACATGATAAAAGCACTGCCTGTATATTCAAAATGACAGAACACCATTGGGCAACATCAGACAATGGGTTTGTTTGCTTTTATGGATAGCTGACAAAATATGTGGTGAATATATTTGAATAATATTTTTTTTTTGCACGTGTCAAACTTGTCAGTGTCTGCTGTCACTGACAACAATATGCAACATTTATAAAGAAAAACCTCCATCATTATCTCACACTTGAAAGTATTTCTCAATAAGCAAAACAACAAATACAAAAAAAAAAAAAAGGCAGGCAGCATCCCTGGAATGGAATTTACTGTTTCTTATGATAATATTTTATAGTGAATGAGAAAAGGAAATTATGTATGCTGCTTCCCCAGTAGATGCAGGTATTATGTATGCTTCAAATTCCAATTAACTTGAAGACATATGAGTTATAAAATGTTCTCATTAGAGACATACAAACTGTAAAAAAAATGTTTCTTCCCTGATTTATAAGCATGCAAATGGGAGTATCCAACCAAAATATCAAGCTATTGTCATGTAGTTACAAATGTTATCCCATCATAATTCATAAGAGATGAAAGTATTTATCAGCTTTCTGTTCCCCTCATGTTTAGCCTGCAAGTATGCTTACAGGTGCGCCATGATGTAATTAATCAGTTATGTCCAATGCTTGATGATGGCATCAAAGTGAGCTTAAAGGGTACCTGAAGTGACATATAATATAATGTGTATACATTCATATTATATGGAGGCATTGAATGAAATGTTTCTTTGATTGACAAATCTCAATACATTTTGTAAAAAAATCAATAAAGTGACAGATTGGGCATGGAGAAAACTGTATTTGATCAATCTAAAAAATGAAAAAAAGAGTATACTTTTAGCAGAGTAATTTTTTCCAGAAAAATATTCTCATATAGCCTCTCTCTTGTATGTATACAGAATTTCACTCAAAATAAGTGATAAGTGATATATTTCATACTAAGGGCCTATTTCCACTACACACAGATTGGATGCAGAATGGATGCAGAAAAACGGACTCCAATGAAAGCCTATGGGCCTGTTTCCACTAAACACGATTTTTCTGATGCAGATTTTTTCCATAGGCACTCATTGGAGTCAGTTTATCTGCATCCATTCTGCACCCAATCTGCGTTTAGTGGAAATAGGCCCTTACTGTACCTATGACCTTACTATGAAATACTTTCTTGGCACCATCATTATGCTTCTCTTCCTAAATTCCTCCCTGTACACCTGAATAATGTGCCCTTCCCTTCATAAACATGGACAGGCTCCAGAGCTTAATATCATGATAGTTCTCTGGCACTGCCTCTAGCGGGAGGAGGGGGGTCATATGTTACAATATCCCCCCACTCCTCTGTGGATTTTTCAAAGAGAAAGCCAAGGCCCTTTTTCAGCAAGGTAAAGCCCTGCCAATGTGGAAATAAAGAACACGAATACTTTCCAATTGCCTCATTTTACTTAAAGCAGGGATGTCAAACTCCAGTCCTCAAGGGCAGGGGCCTGCACACATGTTTGGCATAGCCCAAGTTAATTGATGGAGCTGAATCAGGAAAGTTGTGGTTTATCAAGTAGACCACATTTCTCAGTCCATCCTAAGCACTAGCATGGATGTGGCCCTCAAGGACTGGAGTTTGACAGCACAAGTTGTATGTACCTAACAGGAAGAGCATAACATGTTCAGCAGTTTTTGGGGGGTATTGTGTCGTTGTTTTTTAAAGTTGGCTAGAAAGGTTGTTTCCCATGTTTTCTCCTCTGCTCACTTGGGTCGTTCTAATACATACATGCAAAAAAGGCAATATTCAACTAACCTTCTGTACTGGTAAGCTTTAACTATAATATATGTAAAATTGATTTTCTTATTTCTAGTTTTTACACTTCTAACCTCTCTTGGGCTTGTAATAATGTCATTAAATGTAGTGTAATAAGACGGCGGCCTGACCGCATTCAGCAAGCGGAACGCGGAGGTTTGGCCGCGTCCGCATCAGCGGCACCATCCACCACATGGTCGCATGCGGAACGCGGAGAAACATCCGCATCGGCGTTGCGATCCACCGTTCGGTCACTTTACGTCGAGGCTGTGGTCCGGTTCTTCCCTCACAGGCCTCAGGGCCTGCCACACACCAACGCTATCCTCAATCCAGTCTGGACCCCGTAGGGGCTGCGCGCGTTTGCAATAAAGCCTTTTATACTCTTAGAAGGAGAGTCAGCTGACCAGCTGGTCAGCTGACCTCAGTAAGGTCCTTGAGCTGTGCTGCAAGGTCCTTGAACTGTGTTGTGATTGGCTGATTGGCTGGGTGGGCTGGTTGAGCCCAGCACAATATAAAAGCAGGCATTCTGTCAGTTGCAAGTTGTCTGCAGTAAGCGTTACTTTGTGATAGCCCTCAGACCTTAGCTAGATCCGAGAGAGACAGTCCTAGCTGGAGCAAGGCTCCTGTCTCTCATCAGTCAGTCTTTGTTGTTTTCCTGATTATTGTATATTTGTATGTAACCTGATCTCTGTTATAGTCAGCCAGTCAGTTGATCTAATAGTCAGCCAGATAGTGATCTGACAGTCAGTACCATCGTGGGCCAAGTGCGGCTTGCCGTAACTAGCCCACAACAGTCAGATTTGTTATTTTCCTGATCTGCGACATATATTGGTTTTGCCAATATATTCGCAAGCACTATTGTTATCTGTGCCATTTTCTGATCTCTTGTTGCCGAACCTCTGCTTGTCTATTTCACTACGAGTTCGGCTTTCTGACTTTGTACCTTCGCCTATCTGATTTCCGTTCCTGACCTTGGCTAGATTTCTGACTCTGCTCTCTGTTTCACGATTCGGTACCTCGCAGCCAGTTTGTTACCGAACCGTTTCCGTCTGACTTTGCCCCCTTTAGTGGTTCTCCCACTAAAGGGTTTATTCTGCTGAATCCCTCCTTGCGGAGGTCTCAGTGATTCCCCAGTATATCATTGCTGCTGGGGAACGCGATTCTAGCGTTACGTCATCTAGTCGCAGAATCGCACACACTGCGTTTCTCTTTTAGAGGTACCCAGTCCTCTTAAAGATATCAGTGTGGTGGGTTTTCCACTGTCGTTATACCCGGTATCCAGAGTTACAAATAAATATCCGCATTATTGGCGATTCCACAAATCGCCACATAATCGGATATATCAGCATTATTGGTGATACTGCGGATCACCAACAATCTGAATACTCTGAGTGTGCACCAAACACCACACATTGTTACATTACTGCAGACCACATTATGAATATGGAAGGTCTGGTGGAACGATTGAATATGCTGTCAGCCACTATTGGAGAACTGTCCAAAACTGTGACCTTACAGCAAGCTCAGATCTCCCAGCTTACAGAGAGAATTAATGCCCTGTCTCCACCAGTGGTTCAACCTTCCCCTCACACAGTCGAGCCCAAGATGCCCCTTCCGGAAAAATTTTCTGGCTCACGGGCCGACTTTAGTAACTTTAGAAATCGCTGTTTAGCATATTTCCAGATGAAACCTGTGTCGTCCGGTTCAGAGGCACAGAGGGTTACTCTGATTAGGACCCTCTTACAGGGAGATTCCCAGACCTGGGCATTTAGCCTTCCCGAAGGTCATACTGCCTTGTCATCGGTGTCTGAATTCTTTAAAGCGATGGCCATTATCTGCGATGATCCCGACATCGCCGGCACAGCCGAGCGCAAGCTCAGGGAACTTAAACAAGGTAGTCGCATGGTTGAGGAGTATGCGGCAGAGTTCAGGAAGTGGGCAGTCTCAGTGAGGTGGGATCAATTCACACTATTAGACACGTATATGAATGGGTTATCTGATTCCATCTCTGATGTCATCATAAGCCACCCTGAACCGAAAAGTTTAGATGAGGCCATAACACTGTCCATTAAAATTGATAGACGTATTCGATATCATAAGAAGGGCAGATCTTTAGCACTCGCCAGGGTGTCCCATGCGGTTAGTCCTCCTGAGGTCTCGGAGGAGGAACCGATGCAATTGGGGCATGGCCATCTGACAGGTTCTGAGAGAGCTAGGAGAATGAAGGAGGGACTATGCCTATACTGTGGGGAGAAGGGTCACCGAGTGCAGAAGTGCAGCAAGAGGGCGGGAAACTTGTCCGCTTAGGGCTGGTTGGAGGTACCGCCCTAAGCGAGCCAACCCTACCTCCATATCACAGTAAGATCTTGCTGCCTTGTTCCCTTCAATGGGAGAATCAAGTTTGTCACACGTCTGCATTCATCGACTCGGGCTCCGCCGCCAATTTCATAGATCGTGATCTAGCTTTGAGGTTCAATATCCCCATTCTCCCCATTCAGAAGCATATCTATGTCACTGCAATCGATGACTCCCCACTGCAAGACAAGTCACCTCTTTGTCAAACTCCATTTCTCACCCTCCAGATTGGGGTTCTTCACACAGAAAACATTCAGTTCTTTGTTTTAAAGATGGCCACCTCATCAGTCATCCTGGGTCTCCCTTGGCTGAGGAAACATTCTCCCCAGATAAATTGGAGAGAGGGACAACTGTCTGCATGGTCACACTATTGTCAGGAGAATTGTTTAGGGTCTGTATCAGTCTGTTCCTCTGAGGTTCACGTTGAAGGGGTTCCACCTCAGTATTCTGAATTCAGTGACGTGTTTTGTGCCCGGTCTGCGGACAGGTTGCCTCCCCATAGACCCTATGACTGTCCTGTTGAGCTGAGACCAGGTACTATGCCCCCTCGGGGACGGTTGTACAATCTTTCTGGTCCCGAGAAGATCGCGATGAAGGATTATATCAGGGAGAACTTGGAGAAGGGCTTTATCCGTCCTTCTAAGTCCCCTGCGGGAGCAGGGTTCTTCTTTGTTAAGAAGAAAGACGGTGGTCTTCGCCCGTGTATAGATTATAGACAACTTAACAAGATCACCATCAAAAACCGTTACCCTCTCCCACTCATCGACGATCTATTCTCACAGATTACTGATGCCTGTGTTTTTTCCAAGTTGGACCTGAGGGGGGCATATAACCTTATTCGTATCCGAGAAGACGACGAGTGGAAGACCGCGTTTAATACACCTGACGGTCACTATGAGTACCTCGTCATGCCCTTCGGGTTATGCAATGCCCCGGCGGTCTTTCAGGAGTTTGTCAATGATATCTTTAGAGATGTATCAGGCAGATTCTTAGTGGTTTATCTTGACGACATTTTAATTTTTTCGAAAGACTTGCAGCAGCATAGGCAGCATGTTAGGTTTGTCCTCCAAAAACTACGTGAGAACCAATTATACGCCAAGTTGGAGAAATGTATTTTCGAAGTCAGGGAGGTAGCCTTTCTGGGATACATTATCTCCACATCTGGGTTGGCAATGGATCCTAGTAAGGTCGCAGCAGTCCTGGAATGGCCACAGCCTTCAGGCCTCAAGGCACTGCAGAGGTTTTTGGGATTCGCCAACTATTACAGGAGGTTCATTAAGGGGTACTCTTCGGTGGTGGCCCCTATGACTCAGTTGACAAGAAAGGGGGCTGATGCTAGTAACTGGCCATCTGAAGCAGTTAAGGCCTTTGAGTTGTTGAAAGCAGCCTTATGTTCCGCTCCCATCTTGCGTCATCCTGACGTCACCCGCCCCTTTATTGTGGAGGTGGATGCATCCGATGTAGGAGTCGGCGCAGTTTTATCGCAGGCTTTTGGCCCGGATGGTAAGGTCCATCCGTGTGCATACTTCTCAAGGAGGTTTGCGCCCGTGGAGAAAAATTATGATGTGGGTAATCGAGAGCTGTTGGCCATCAAACTGGCACTGGAGGAGTGGCGCCATTGGTTGGAAGGGGCAGAGTTCCCTTTTACAGTGTATACAGATCACAAAAAACTCGAATACATCGAGAAAGATAAGAGGTTAACGCCCAGACAGGCCAGATGGGTGCTTTTCTTTTCTCGTTTTGATTTTGTGATCACGTATAGGCCAGGTGACAAGAACGTTAAGGCTGATGCCTTGTCTAGGTGCTTTGAGCCTGAGTCTGCCCCATCTGCTACTCCCACTAATATCCTCCCTGAAAAGTACTTTCTGGCAGCTACTGAGATCTCGGAGGATCTTTCCAAGGTGCTTTCGGCATGTCAGGCTAATGTTCCTAAGGGGAAACCCGAGGGTCTCCTGTATGTTCTCATCCACTTCCGAGGGCAAGTGCTACGTATGTTTCATGAACACAAGAATGTGGGACACCCGGGCATTGCCCGTACTCAGGAACTGTTGAGTAGGGCTGTCTGGTGGCCTTCTTTCATGACCGACTGTGAGGAGTTTGTCAAGTCCTGTTCTGTCTGTGCCAGGTGCAAATCCTCCAGGAAGGCTCCAGCCGGGTCTCTCTAACCCCTGCCTTCTCCACAGGTTCCATGGTCCCACATCTCCATGGACTTTGTGGGTGAACTGCCTGAATCTGACGGTAAGACCTTCATCTGGGTCGTAACTGACAGGTTCAGTAAGATGGCACATTTTGTTGCTCTGCCCGGGTTGCCGTCTGCTCAGGATTTGGCAGAACTATTTGTGCATAACATCTTTAAGCTTCATGGAATTCCTGTGGATGTGGTTTCAGACCGAGGGGTACAGTTTGTATCTAAATTCTGGAGGTCCTTTTGCAAAGATTTGGGCATCTCTCTGTCTTTTTCGTCCGGCTACCATCCCCAGACCAATGGGCAGACAGAGAGAATCAACCAATCCCTTGAACAATTCTTGAGATGTTACGTGGCGGAGGCGCAACATCTGTGGGTGAAATTCTTGCCATTTGCTGAATTCGCTCACAATAATCTCAGGAACACATCTTCCGGGTATTCTCCATTTCAGGTCGTTTACGGTAGATCACCCAAATTCTCGTCGCTTCCAGTCAGGGAGTCACCTCTTCCGGCTCTCCAGGAGTGGCAAGGAGCCTTCAAGAAAATTTGGGAGAATGTCAGGTAGAATCTGAATAAGGCCTTTAAGATCCAGAAAAAGTATGCGGACAAGAGACGTTCCATTGAATGGAACTTTGTTCCGGGGGATTTTGTTTGGGTATCCACCAAACATATCTCTCTCAGACAGCCATCGGCAAAACTGGGTCCCTGGTTTATTGAGCCTTTCCCTGTGGAAAGAAAGATTAATGATGTGACATACAGGGTGAAACTACCTGCCAGTCTGAGATGTGGCAGGACATACCATGTCTCCCTATTGAAACCTGCTGTTAGGGTAGACTCGGCTCCCCCTTCTCCTGTGGTGGTCGATGGGGAACTGGAGTATGAGGTTCAGGATATCCTGGATTCTCGCATTGTACGCAATAAAGTTCAGTATCTGGTACACTGGAAGGGGTATGGACCAGAGGAAAGATTATGGGTTCCGCTTCGAGATCTGCATGCCAAAGAGATAAGAAAGAAGTTTCATGAGTCACATCCCGGGAAGCCTGGAGAGGCATGTCCGGAGGCCACGCCTGAAAGGGGGGGTACTGTAATAAGACGGCGGCCTGACCGCATTCAGCAAGCGGAACGCGGAGGTTTGGCCGCGTCCGCATCAGCGGCACCATCCACCACATGGTCGCATGCGGAACGCGGAGAAACATCCGCATCGGCGTTGCGATCCACCGTTCGGTCACAGGCCTCTCGGCGTACTTTACGTCGAGGCTGTGGTCCGGTTCTTCCCTCACAGGCCTCAGGGCCTGCCACACACCAACGCTATCCTCAATCCAGTCTGGACCCCGTAGGGGCTGCGCGCATTTGCAATAAAGCCTTTTATACTCTTAGAAGGAGAGTCAGCTGACCAGCTGGTCAGCTGACCTCAGTAAGGTCCTTGAGCTGTGCTGCAAGGTCCTTGAACTGTGTTGTGATTGGCTGATTGGCTGGGCGGGCTGGTTGAGCCCAGCACAATATAAAAGCAGGCATTCTGTCAGTTGCAAGTTGTCTGCAGTAAGCGTTACTTTGTGATAGCCCTCAGACCTTAGCTAGATCCGAGAGAGACAGTCCTAGCTGGAGCAAGGCTCCTGTCTCTCATCAGTCAGTCTTTGTTGTTTTCCTGATTATTGTATATTTGTATGTAACCTGATCTCTGTTATAGTCAGCCAGTCAGTTGATCTAATAGTCAGTCAGATAGTGATCTGACAGTCAGTACCATCGTGGGCCAAGTGCGGCTTGCCGTAACTAGCCCACAACAGTCAGATTTGTTATTTTCCTGATCTGCGACATATATTGGTTTTGCCAATATATTCGCAAGCACTATTGTTATCTGTGCCATTTTCTGATCTCCCGTTGCCGAACCTCTGCTTGTCTATTTCACTACGAGTTCGGCTTTCTGACTTTGTACCTCCGCCTATCTGATTTCCGTTCCTGACCTTGGCTAGATTTCTGACTCTGCTCTCTGTTTCACGATTCGGTACCTCGCAGCCAGTTTGTTACCGAACCGTTTCCGTCTGACTTTGCCCCCTTTAGTGGTTCTCCCACTAAAGGGTTTATTCTGCTGAATCCCTCCTTGCGGAGGTCTCAGTGGTTCCCCAGTATATCATTGCTGCTGGGGAACGCGATTCTAGCGTTACGTCATCTAGTCGCAGAATCGCACACACTGCGTTTCTCTTTTAGAGGTACCCAGTCCTCTTAAAGATATCAGTGTGGTGGGTTTTCCACTGTCGTTATACCCGGTATCCAGAGTTACAAATAAATATCCGCATTATTGGCGATTCCGCAGATCGCCACATAATCGGATATATCAGCATTATTGGTGATACTGCGGATCACCAACAATCTGAATACTCTGAGTGTGCACCAAACACCACACATTGTTACATGTAGACAATATGTAGGATACTGAATTAAACATTATTTATAAAGGCCATAGTCATGTTAATATTTTAAAATTTTACAGTAAAATTAACAACACAATACATTTTTCTGCTTGTAAGCCAGCAGTTGGATATTTGCTCTAGTGTTAGGTACAGTATTGCCTTATTAAGACAGAAGTTAGATCATCCTTACTTCTTCACATCTCTAAAATGCAAAAAAAATGCATCACTCCAAGACAGTGGGTTAAACCTCGCTTTGCATGACTTGGCCCACCGTTGCCTGAAGCTATGGGTTTTGACTTTACTTGTAGATATATGCCTGAAGGGGTTACCTGCAAAGAGTGTCCTGTCACTTCAGAAGGAGATGTTATACTTTGCTGTGCTTTTAGGCTTTCAGTTTATTTTGCCCTACTACACAAATTCCTAGCAGTTCTCCGTAATCTGACTGGGTAACCTGTCAAATGTTCTCTTGGTTATATCACAGCTGTCAACCAAGGCAATCCACTAGTTGATGTTAACATGTATTAACAAGAATGTATCAGAGTCCAATATGTTATAATCCATGTACATCAGGACATACACAGTGAGTATTTTACCTTGTATGGCCCCTGATTGAATCCACAATATGTGCTCTCCATTGTGTAGCTTCTTGCAACCCCAATCTCACGCCAAACTACAACACGGGCTGTAGATTCTCGTGCCTTTTCCACTAGAAAACTGCTGTGTGCCATGGAAAAAGCTGGAGCAATCTTGTCCAGAATTTTAGGCAAAGTCTGGTAGAAAATAAAAAATACAAATAAATGTATACATAAGATGAATGCTTATATTTTATTAAGCATTACGATTTCAGTAGGGCTATTTTATAAAGAAGAGTTAAAAGGTGGAGCAGATACATAGAACAAACAAAATCTTTGCTTCATTAAATGGCTGAAGCTTGATTGGATTACACATTTGCTCCAGTTGTGTTTGTATGTATTTTAGTAAATCACATTTTAGTAAATCAGCACAGTCATTTCATTTCACAAACATCCATAGATTATAGCCATTGGTAAAGCAATGTAACGGTGCCCAGAGTATTGTGTCAGAGGGCTGCTTCATAATCAAATTAAGTGTTACTGGCTGGAAACCTTCTCCATTTTTCTCTTTACCACCAAGTACAGCCACTAAATAATAATAATAATAACGTCAGAGAATATCTATTCCCCTTGTTTAGCATAAACTATAAGCCTCAGCTCATATATGGAGCATCCAGATAACACAATACTCTAAGCATTGTTAGACTGTACTTTCAGTGCTGACCAATGGCTACCATCTCTCTCCCCCACCCCCATATCCTGGACAATGGGGGCTGGTATAGCTCAGGGTGCACAACCCCACACGGTCTGGGTTTTAAATTCTGGCAATATAAGCCTAAATGGGTGAAAAGGGTTAAAGAAACCTGTAAGGGGGATTCCCCAGGCTGTTCATTTTCTTACAATTTATAAAATATATAACAATCAGAACTCCATATGTATTTAAGTGTACTGCTGTGAAATGCCACATTACTGCGTTCAGGTCTTTTTGAAAATGTTGTTTTGCCTTGGTCCCACTATTCCTTTTAACATACCCATCAAATTTGGTGTATATACCGTGTATAGGGTCTTTGCTACAAACCGCTAAAGTTGGCACAGTGTCAATGCAATTAACCCCTTAATCTGCTGGCGACTTTGTAAACATATGATAAGGAAAATGTAAAGAGAAATATGCTGCACAATTATTGCAGCAAACTATTGCACAAAGAAGTTTGGTAAGCATTAACCATGAGATCAAACTTAAAAATGTGCCTGTTCATCCCATCAATACCCATGTCCTGGTTATGTGTACTTTAAATCGGCTTACTCCAAGTAGCATATACAGTTCAGAGGATTTCTGCATCTGAAGCTGTTAAAATGCTCTTGCCCCTAAAGGCGAGTTTCCATTTGCAAAGTGATGCAAGTGTGGCTACACAGCCGCATCGCATCACTTCCGCCGCCGGCCGCATCACTTCCGCATCTCCCGATGCGGAAGTGTATTGGAGGAGATGGGATGCAGCTGCAGGGCGGATGCGGCCGTGCGAAAATCTGCAGCATGCTGCAGATTATCGGATCGCACCGCTCCGCTCCGCACACCATGCACGCAGTGGAAACTGTTCCACTGGCATGCATGTGTTTCAGTACACCTGCGATGTGACCGCTCCAAGTGGAAACGAGCCCTTAGAAGACAGCAAGATCATTTTAAAATGATCTTAGTCTGTTATGCTAATGCTGTCTTTATCTTTGGTACATACTGTATTTGTGGGCATCTCCTTCCCTTTCCTGCATCATTCTAATCCCAGAAGCAATTGTAACTGAATTACAAATCTCTGTGAAGATAGATTTACAGGAACAGAGATGTGGTAAGGAATACAGTAGACTGGGTTTCAAATATTGAGGGCCTGAGCCCACTAACACAGTTGTGCGCAGTTGTGTACGCTTTTCAGCAACACATCAATGTTACAGATGCTGAAAAGGGGACAGAAGCGAACACAACTACGCACAACTGCGTTAGTGGGCTCAGGCACTAAAGCAAGTCCAAAAGAAGAGCATGGCCCATGGCCCATGGCAACAACTCAGGTTCCTGTTGTAAACTGAAACAGTTGTGAATAGATGTTTCTTGCAACTGATTCACTTTTGCTCAGGTTTTTTGGCACCTGTCATTTAAATGAGCTGGATAATATATTTTAGAGGAGCTCAGAATCTGCACTAATTGAGCTCCACTATGGTACACAAACCTACATAATACCTTCCCCACCATTTATGCGATGGGGAGAAAGCAGACTTTACTGCAATTAAACTGGAACAAATGCTCAGTTGTTTGGTTGCAGATAATTACAGCTAAAACTGTAGCCCGGTACCTATCTTCATTCACTGCAGACGCTAATAGACTACAGTGTTTATGTTAATGATTTTAACATACATACCCTGTATCCAACATCCTCCAAGAGAACAGATGAGTCTACTACGCAGCCAGCTTGCCACAAGGTCTCTTTTATGCTGCATCCATAGAAAAACACATTCTTTCTCTGAGAATGGCCATGATAGTCGCAGAAAACCTGCAAACAAAGATAACATTTAAATACCAAACAAACTATCCTTTTTAACAGTCCCTTCTAAAGCAGCACAAATGTTTTACTTTTTTCCTTATTTGCAAAACAACGTCCACTTGGAACATTTCAAACAGATTCATTCTTTCTTGCTGGTTAATTCAATTTATTCTGATTCATTTAGAGTCTTTCTGTTTTTATGTCCTCCAGACATCATTTAATATACCGCAGCTTCAGGGCACAGGTTTCTTAGCTGTAGGCAAGAGCTGCAAGCTTCACGTGACAGGCAGGTACCGGAATGGCTGCGTCTGACACTAACCAGCAAATCTAATCTGTTAAAACACAAATGTAGTAAAAAAAATAAAAAAAAACTTGCACATTAGTGAAACGGACATGGTACTGACCAGGTCAAGTTATTTTGTGAACTTAAAAGTCATCACATTACAAGCTTTAAAGAGACTCTGAAGTCTCATAAAATTCAGTTTTTTTAAAAAATCTCTTTAACATCATTGCCCTAACTAAAACGCTGCATCCCCGTGGCTGAACACTAACTAAATCCCCCCAAACTCCCCAGGGCACACTGCGGGAAGCGCTTCCGTGAAGAGGCAGAGCTTTTGGCTGCAGCTCTGCCTCTACAAGTGTCCATCAGCGCGGATCGCCTCCTCTCCCCGCCCCTCTCAGTCTTCTTTCACTGAGATGGGTGGGGAGAGGCGGAGATACATGCGGATTGACTCGCACTACAGCTGAAAGCTCTGCCTCCTCCAGCAGCAATATCCACGACCAAGAAAGTCGTTGAACTTGCTGGGGAGTTTGGGGTGATTTAGTTAGTGTTCAGCCGTGGGGATGCGGCATTTTAGTTAGGGCACTGATGATAAAGAGATTTTTAAAATAAAAACCTGAATTTTATGAGACTTCAGAGTCTCTTTAAAGGGAATCTGAAGTGAAAATAAACTTATGATATAATGATTTGCATGTGTAGTACAGCTAAGAAATAGAACATTAGTAGCCAGGAAAAAAAGCCTCATACTATTTTTAGCGCAGAAAGAGTTAATAAACCTCAGTTATCTATGCAATCAAGCTTCTCTGAGCTCTCTGACCAAGCTTGGTCGGCTACAGTGCTGTTTTCTGAGGTACTTATCTCAACCTATATCTCATTGTTTCTTATTTGTTTAACCAATTAACCTTCCTGGACGTAAAAGTTACGTGCAGGAGGCCATGTGTGCTCCCACACACTCCCGAAGCCGATCACGCGTGTGCACGTGCGCTGCCGGCCACGGTTTGTTAGCCAGGCTATCAGTGAATCAGGCTATGGTGCCCGATCACTGATTCCTCTCCCCCGCAGAAAAAGCGTCATCTTCTTTCGGAAGCTTCGCTTTTTCTGGCTCTAGCGTCACTCTAAGCGTACGTTACGCTTAGAGTGACGTCACGTAAACAAACTCATGCCATCTTGTGGCCAAAAAGTAAAACTACACCTAAATGTGAAAAAATATAAAATATTCATATATTTACATTTAAAAATGACAATTTAAATCCCACCCTCCAAAAAATACCCACATGAAATGTTTAATAAAAAAAAACAAAAAAACATTACAATAAAAAAAAAAACACGTAGATATTTACCTAAGGGTCTAAACTTTTTAAATATCAATGTAAAGATGAAATATTTCTATTTTCTTTTTACATTATAACCTTGTAAATAGGGATGGATGCAAAATGGAAAAAATGCACTTTTATTTCCAAATAAAATATTGTCACCATACATTGTGATAGGGACATAATTTAAATGGTGTAATAACCAGGACAAATAGACAAATACAATACGTGGGTTTTAATTATGGAGGCATGTATTATTTTAAAACTATAATGGACGAAAACTGAGAAATAATGATTTTTTTCCGTTGTTTTCTCATTCTTCCTGTTAAAATGCATTTACAGTAAAGTGGCTCTTAGCAAAAGGTACTCCCCCCCCCCCCAAAGAAAGCCTAATTGGTGGCGGAAAAAACAAGATATAGATCAGTTCATTGTGATAAGTAGTGATACACTTATAGGCTAATGAATGGAAGGGAGGTGAAAATTGCTCGGATGCATAAAGTGAAAACGACTGAATGCAAAGTGGTTAAGGTTTTACTGCAAGAAAGTTCAAAGGGTCATTAGCTCTGCTCTGTTTCATAGTTTAAAATACAGAGTAGAGTTTGTAAACTGCAAATATTAGAGAATGATGCAATGTTAATTAAAAAAAAGCCATATAACTGAAAATAAAAATATGAGACTCTTTCCTTTGCTACTAACGTTCTATAAATTATACATACCACACATACAATTCATTATATCACAAGGTGTTTATATCGCTTTGGTGTCACTTTAAAAATGTGGAAATGTTTTCTCTCTTGGTTTGTCAACCCCACCGCAGGGCTGCAGAGATGTCTTGTTGTGATGAACTCCTCTGGAGAAATCTAACTCCAGAACAAAGAGAAGGCAGCAATCCTCTGGAGGCCTCTGCGATTAGCTGAGCTGGGCTCTGCTTGGGATGATATTAACCATAAACCACCATGCAAGGCACTGTTCGTCTATAACAAAGGGTACGTGGGCAATCACCGATGGTTTCGTTTGTTATGAATAAGAAAAAAGAATGAAAATCAAACAACAGCATCAACAATGGTTTCTTTCTCAAGAGCTTCAGCTGGAAAAAGTTTTAAAGATGCTCTGAAGCCTTGAGTGAAAAAATGAGAGGAACTTTTATTTGATAAGAAACCTGTGCACAGGAAGTGTTTGTAAAACACCATCTGGGAAGTATTGTTTCACTTTTGCAAACCTGTTAATTTATTTTTCATGCGTTTACTCATGATACCTTTTCTCAAGACATTGCAAATATGAATAACAATTGCCATTACCTTGCTAAGATCATTTATGCATTATTGAAGATGAAGTGCTACGATTTTGATTTGTGCCATACAGTGTAGTGAAAAAGATATACAGGGATGATTTAGTAAAGGGTGAGTGTGGTGAAGAGCAATGCAGTGCATAGCAAAGGATCTTGGTCCCCTGTAATGTGACTGACATGTCATCCTGGTGCCTGATACTGCTGTTAGGGCCCTTCCACACTAAAGTTTGGAATTGTGGTGCACTTGGATTGTGAATTTAATTTTTTATCTTGCACATATTATCTTGCACATGACTAAAAATCGACTCAGCAACACTGAAAAGGCTTGGTGTTTCTTTAACAGTTTCACAGCATCAGAACTTTGTTTCTCTTATACAAGCCTCATTTTTAGCTGCACAGAAGAAAACTGCCCGGGCTTTTTTCCCCTGATGCTGTGCAAAGCATGATGGGATTTCTGATGTTGTTGTTCTCTTTCTGCTGTTTTGGTGCAATTTTTTTTTTTTTACATTTTGAATTTGACATTTGAAGCCTAGCGTGTGCAGCTGGGAGGGTTAATCAGGACACAGGACAGTTGGAACTGTGTCTCCTGCTCCTTGTCACCTCCTTTCAACCAAAAAGATGGCTGCCCCCATGACAAAGATGGCAGCCCCCATGAATCACAAACATTTGCCTGTTCTTTTAAAACAGGGTGGGTAAGAGATTATATTACCTACCTATTCTAATTAACATAACTAATGTAACTTGATGACAGTATGTTTGTTCAGGCTGAAGTTCCCCTTTAAATAGGAACTCCAGTGAAAATAATGTAATAAAAAATGTGCTTCATTTTTGCAATAATTATGTATAAATGATTTAGTCAGTGTTTTCCCATTGTAAAATCTTTCCTCTCCCTGATTTACATTCTGACATGGTGACATTTTTACTGCTGGCAGTTGATGTCAGTGGAAGGAGATGCTGCTTGCTTTTTTGGCAGTTGGATCCAGTGTAAACAGCTGTTATTTCCCACAATGCAATGAGGATCACAGACAGGAAACTGTCGGGACCATGGTCCTGACATCACACTGTGGGAGGGGTTTCATCACAATATCAGCCATGCAGTGCCCCCTGATGATCCATTTTTGACTGCATTTGCTGCATGCTTTTCTCGGGTGTGTTATTCAGACACTGGTGAAGCATAACAGGGCAGCAGGATGCCAGGCAACTGTTTAAAAGGAAATAAATATGGCAATCTCCATATTCCCTCACTTTAGTTCTCCTTTAGACTTCTTTTACACTTAGCACGTTGCATCGGGTTGTGGTATTCTCCCCACCAAAGCGTGTTGCAGTAGCCACTAAAGTAAATGAGACATGACTCACTGCCTATGATGCAATGCGACAGAAGTGCTCCAGGTAGCACACAAGCATCACTGAGTCACAAGTTCTGATGCTGAACCTGCTACAGTCAGGGCCGGACTGAGGCAGAGGCGAGAGAGGCTCCAGTGTAGGAGGGGCGCACAACTCACTCAGCTATCATTCCCCTATTATGTTTGAAGCAGAGAGGAATAAGAAATGGGGATACATGGCAGTGGCTGCAAGCCAGATAACTAGATATTAAGGTGTTGGGGGGTTTGGGAGCCCTGGGGCACCTCTTGGGGCGTTTGGGGGCCCTGGGGCACCTCTTAGTCTAATAGCAATACGTGTGTGATGGCTGGGGTGGGAGGGATGGAGGGGTG
This sequence comes from Hyperolius riggenbachi, assembly GCF_040937935.1. Classification (NCBI taxonomy): domain Eukaryota; kingdom Metazoa; phylum Chordata; class Amphibia; order Anura; family Hyperoliidae; genus Hyperolius; species Hyperolius riggenbachi. The sequence continues at coordinate 161,193,267 of NC_090648.1, read as the reverse complement.
CACTTTGGTATCTCAGCCTTGGGTGCTGGAGGACCTTGCCCCGGCTCTGGCTGCAGGTATACAGCAGGACATCCAATAACACTGCAGCTGAAGGGTTGCCAATTGTGTGTCAGATTTGAAGCCAATGAACAAACATTCTCTAAATAATTTATGCAACAACAAGAGTAGTGGGCAGGCACATGGAAACAACAAACGTGGAGAGGACGACTCAGATTGTGATGTACAGTCCATCAGCGTGCTCTGAGCTAAAGCAATGGATAGCAACAACAAAAAGACAGTGAACATCTAAGCCTCGGAAGAAGCTATTGCAGCTAATCGGTTGTCAGGCCATGCACCCACTGCCCATCCTACACCCCCTCCATCATATGCACGATAAGTATCTTCTTAAATGTCACTTCTTTAAATATAAACTGAATTTTTTTGACAAGAATTGAATGTAAGTGCATCAGCAATAAATCAACTTTAGCAGTGCCGAGCTTTTCACTGTCTTTTTTGTTGTTCCTAAATAATTTATAAAAGCATTACTGTAAAAAATAAGTTATATTCAGTGATGTTCCTCTTTAACTCTGTCATGTTTGACAGTGGCATGACTGGAATGGTTGATATTTTTCCCCTTCAGTGTCTGGATGAAGTTATACGCACCAATCTTTAGATATTCTCGGTTATTGTTATTGAACTATAAATCATAAGATACTCAGACATTATTGCACTCCTCAGAGAATATACAAATATAAGATTTTCCCTTTAGAAGATAAAAATTAAATTTTGTACTGCTGGTGACCTAAAGTGAATTTGTATTTTAGGAATGAAAAAACAAAGAAAGTTGCATCGTCTTGTCATACAGTGGCAGCCAACGCAGGGCATCACCGAGATCAATAGTTCTATTTACATTTACTGACAGCATGCTATGCCCTCAGGCCAAGCTGTTTCAAGAAAGCTGAAATACCCAGAGAATAGGCAGTGCTGCACTAGTATCACTGGGATATCCTCCTGGCAGTTAATACCCACCAAGAATATGCAATTGCTCACAGCTCATGTTGGCTCCAGGAATTTGTTGAGACTGCTCTGCACATTACATATATCCAGCCAGCGCTGCATGAAAAAGACAGCGACAAACGTGCAAAAACAATCATAAAAACCACAGTGACAATCATAACAAAGAGTTATTCATGGCCGTTCTACAGGGGAAAAAAGTAAAAACTTTTAGAAAAATTCTACCATCAGGTGAAGTTTATAAAGCCAGCATTTTAAAGAAAGCTTGAAGTAATGAAGAAAGTGAATATGTCATAAATAATACTAATTATAATTATTATTACCATTAGGTACTTTGTAGACGTTGAAGTTGGTGACCACTGAGATATCCTTTAAAGGTAACCAAGCACCACAATAACTTGTTTAGAATAAATATCCTCTTAAGGGAAGTTCTCAAAGGAAACCCAAGGTGAGAGGGATAGGGAGGCTGCCATATTTATTTCCTTTTAACCACTTCAGGACCACAGGATTTACAGCCCCCCCAAAACCAGGCCATTTTTTTGTGAAATAGGCCACTGCAGCTTTAAGGCCAAGCTGCAGGGCCGCACGACACAGTACGCAAGTGATCCCCCTCCCCCTTTTTTTTCTTCCCTCCAACAGAGCTGGTGGGGTCTGATCGCTCCCCCAGTGTTTGTTTGTTTGTTTTTTCAATATTTATATGTTTATTTTTTAATAAAAATGTGTCATTTTTTTATCCTCCCCCTCTCTCCCTCCGCCAGCCAATCCCCGTGATCAGCTGTCATAGGCTTCAGCCTATGACAGCCAATCACCTCTGAGCACACAGAGGAGACAGCCGTGTCACACGGCTGTCCCCAGTACAGCACTGCTGTAGATCGCAGCGTTGTACACCCTAATTAGACGGCGATTTTGCTGTCTAGCAGTCTCTGAGTGGCGATCGCCACTGAGAGACTGAAGGCGGAGCAGAGCTCCACCTTCCAAGCAGGAGAAGCACGCTCAGCCTGCACGCAATCTCCTGCAGTAGCCGGCCCCAGGACTTGACGCCAATTGGCATTAGGCGGTCCTGGGGCTGCCGCTGCAGTCACACCCGTTGGCGTGATGCGGTCTTGAGGTCGTTAAACAATACCCATTGCCTGGCAGTCCTCCTGATCCCATGCCTCTAATACTTTTAGCCATGGATCCTGAACAAGCATGCGGCAGATCAGGTGCTCTGACTTGGCTAACTCAGGTTTTTCTGGATTAGCCATATGCTTGTTCCACGGTTTTGACTCAGATACTACTTATGCCAGAAGATCAACAGGGCTGCCAGGCAACTGGCATTGTTTACAAGAAAATAAATATGGCAGCCCCAATATCCCTCTCCCCTCGGGTTTCCTTTAATGGAGTGTGCGGCAGAGTGGAGAAAAAGGAGGGATGAAGCATATTTACTTGCTGATTGGCTGCTGCTCCTCTGGTGCCCCCATCCAATTGGGTCATGCCATCTTTTCCTCGTACTTGCCACAGTGATTGCAGTTTGTATGTTTTCAGCAGTGTTGTGCGCACCAGGATGCATTCCGGGAAATGTAGTCCGTGACTGCAAGTACAGCTGTGTACTCGGACACACAGACTACATATCCCAGCATGCATTGTGTCATGGCCCAACACTAAAAAAAAATGTTTGCAGTAGTGCTCAGTTCCTTTTAACCACTTGAGGACCTAGGGCTTTCTACCCCTTAAGGACCGGCCACTTTTTTTCCATTCAGACCACTGCAGCTTTCACGGTTTATTGCTCGCTCATACAACCTACCACCTAAATGAATTTTGGCTCCTTTTCTTGTCACTAATAAAGCTTTATTTTGGTGCTATTTGATTGCTCCTGCAATTTTTACTTTTTATTATATTCATCAAAAAAGACATGAATTTTGGCAAAAAAATGATTTTTTTAACTTTCTGTGCTGACATTTTTCAAATAAAGTAAAATTTCTGTATACATGCAGCGCGAAAAATGTGGACAAACATGTTTTTGATTAAAAAAAAAACATTCAGTGTATATTTATTGGTTTGGGTAAAAGTTATAGCGTTTACAAACTATGGTGCAAAAAGTGAATTTTCCCATTTTCAAGCATCTATGACTTTTCTGACCACCTGACATGTTTCATGAGGGGCTCGAATTCCAGGATAGTATAAATACCCCCCAAATGACCCCATTTTGGAAAGAAGACATCCCAAAGTATTCACTGAGAGGCATAGTGAGTTCATAGAAGATATTAATTTTTGTCACAAGTAAGCGGAAAATGACACTTTGTGACAAAAAAAAAAAAAAAAAGGTTCCATTTCTTCTAACTTGCGACAAAAAAAAAATGAAATCTGCCACGGACTCACTATGCCCCTCTCTGAATACCTTTTCATAGAAGTTTTTATTTTTTTGTCACAAGTTAGCGGAAATTGATTTTAATTGTTTTTTTTTTTCACAAAGTGTCATTTTCCGCTAACTTGTGACAAAAAATAAAATCTTCTATGAACTCACCATACTCCTAACGGAATACCTTTGGGTGTCTTCTTTCTAGAATGGGGTCATTTGTGGGGTTCCTATACTGCCCTGGCATTTTAGGGGCCCTAAACCGTGAGGAGTAGTCTTGAAACCAAATGTCGCAAAATGACCTGTGAAATCCTAAAGGTACTCATTGGACTTTGGGCCCCTTAGTGTACTTAGGGTGTAAAAAAGTGCCACACGTGGTACCGCCGTACTCAGGAGAAGTAGTATAATGTGTTTTGGGGTGTATTTTTACACATACCCATGCTAAGTGGGAGAAATATCTCTGTAAATGACAATTTTTTGATTTTTTTTACACACAATTGTCCATTTACATAGAAATTTCTCCCACCCAGCATGGGTATGTGTAAAAATACACCCCAAAACACATTATACTACTTTTCCTGAGTACGGAGGTACCACATGTGTGACACTTTTTTGCAGCCTAGGTGCGCTAAGGGGCCCAACGTCCTATTCACGGGTCATTTTGAGGCATTTGTTTTCTAGACTACTCCTCGCGGTTTAGGGCCCCTAAAATGCCAGGGCAGTATAGGAACCCCACAAGTGACCCCATTTTAGAAAGAAGACACCCCAAGGTATTCCATTAGGTGTATGGCGAGTTCATAGAAGATTTTATTTTTTGTCACTAGTTAGTGAAAAATGACACTTTGTGAAAAAAATCCAATAAAAATCAATTTCCGCTAACTTTTGACAAAAAATAAAATCTTTTATGAACTCGTCATACACCTAACAGAATACCTTGGGTGTCTTTTTTTCTAAAATGGGGTCACTTGTGGGGTTCCTATACCGCCCTGGCATTTTACGGGCCCAAAACCGTGAGTAGTCTGGAAACCAAATGTCTCAAAATGACTGTTCAGGGGTATAAGCATCTGCAAATTTTGATGACAGGTGGTCTATGAGGGGGCGGATTTTGTGGAACCGGTCATAAGCAGGGTGGCCTTTTAGATGACAGGTTGTATTGGGCCTGATCTGATGGATAGGAGTGCTAGGGGGGTGACAGGAGGTGATTGATGGGTGTCTCAGGGGGTGGTTAGAGGGGAAAATAGATGCAATCAATGCACTGGGGAGGTGATCGGAAGGGGGTCTGAGGGGGATCTGAGGGTTTGGCCGAGTGATCAGGAGCCCACACGGGGCAAATTAGGGCCTGATCTGATGGGTAGGTGTGCTAGGGGGTGACAGAAGGTGATTAATGGGTGTCTCAAGGTGTGATTAGAGGGGGGAATAGATGCAAGCAATGCACTGGCGAAGTGATCAGGGCTGGGGTCTGAGGGCATTCTGAGGGTGTGGGCGGGTGATTGAGTGCCCTAGGGGCAGATAGGGGTCTAATCTGATAGGTAGCAGTGACAGGGGGTGATTGATGGGTAATTAGTGGGTGTTTAGGGTAGAGAACAGATGTAAACACTGCACTTGGGAGGTGATCGGACGTCGGATCTGCGGGCGATCTATTGGTGTGGGGGGGTGATCAGATTGCCCGCAAGGAGCAGGTTAGGGGCTGATTGATGGGTGGCAGTGACAGCGGGTGATTGATGGGTGGCAGTGACAGGGGGTGATTGATGGGTGGCAGTGACAGGGGGTGATTGATGGGTGATTGATAGGTGATTGACAGGTAATCAGTGGGTTATTACAGGGGAGAACAGATGTAAATATTGCACTGGCGAATTGATAAGGGGGGGGTCTGAGGGCAATCTGAGCGTGTAGGCGGGTGATTGGGTGCCCGCAAGGGGCAGATTAGGGTCTGATCTGATGGGTAACAGTGACAGGTGGTGATAGGGAGTGATTGATGGGTAATTAGTGGGTGTTTAGAGGAGAGAATAGATGTAAACGCTGCGCTTGGTTGGTGATCTGATGTCGGATCTGCGGGCGATCTATTGGTGTGGGTGGGTGATCAGATTGCCCACAAGGGGCAGGTTAGGGGCTGATTGTTGGGTGGCAGTGACAGGGGGTGACAGGGGGTGATTGATGGGTGATAGGTGATTGGCAGGTGATTGACAGGTGATCAGTGGGTTATTACAGGGAAGGATAGATGTAATTAATGCACTGGCGAATTGATAAGGGGGGGGGGGGTCTGAGGGCAATCTAAACGTGTGGGCGGGTGATTGGGTGCCCGCAAGGGGCAGATTAGGGTCTGATCTGATAGGTAAAAGTGACAGGTGGCGATACGGGGTGATTGATGGGTGATTGATGGGTAATTAGTGGGTGTTTAGAGGAGAGAATTGATGTAAACAATGGATTTGGGAGGTGATCTGATGTCGGATCTGCGGGCGATCTATTGGTGTGGGGGGGTGATCAGATTGCCCGCAAGGGGCAGGTTAGGGGCTGATTGATGGGTGGCAGTGACAGGGGGTGATTGATGGGTGATTGACAGGTGATTGACAGGTGATTGACAGGTGATTGACAGGTGATCAGGGGGTATAGATGCATACAGTACATGGGGGGGTCTGGGGAGAATCTGAGGGGTGGGGGTGATCAGGAGGGAGCAGGGGGCAGGGGGGGGGGGATAAAAAAAATAGCGTTGACAGATAGTGACAGGGAGTGATTGATGGGTGATTAGGGGGGTGATTGGGTGCAAACAGGGGTCTGGGGGGTGGGCAGGTGGGGGTCTGATGGGTGCTGTGGGCGATCTGGGGCAGGGGGGGGGGAATCCGTGTGCTTGGTGCAGACTAGGGTGGCTGCAGCCTGCCCTGGTGGTCCCTCGGACACTGGGACCACCAGGGCAGGAGGCAGCCTGTATAATACACTTTGTAAACATTACAAAGTGTATTATACACTTTGTATGCGGCGATCGTCGGGTTAACATCCCGCCGGCGCTTCCGTGTGGCTGGCGGGATGTTGCGGCGGGTGAGCGGCGCCAGGCGGAAGCGGAGGATCGCGTCACGGATGATGCGATCGCTCCGCCCATGCCCCTACAAGGACCACCGCCATTTGTCTATACGGCGGTCCTTGCGGGGTGCACTTCCCAGCCGCCAATTGTATATACGGCGGTCGGGAAGTGGTTAAAGAGGAACTCCAGTGAAAATAATGTAATGAAAAAAAAGTGGTTCATTTTTACAATAATTATTTATAAATGATTTAGTCAATATTATGCCATTGTAAAATCTTTCCTCACCCTAATTTACTTTTTGACATTTATCAAATGGCAACATTTTTACTGCTGGCAGGGGATGTCAGTGGAAGGAGATGATGCATTTCTGGCAGTTGAAAACAGCTGTTATTTCCCACAACCCTGGTGCTGACATCACATGGGGGGAGGGGGGTGCACCACAATATCAGCCATACAGTGCTCCCGATGATCCGTTTGAGAAAAGGAAAAGATTTCTCATGGGAAAAGGGGTATCAGCTACTGATTGGGATAACGTTCTATCCTTACTAACAGTTTCTCTTTAAGTCAACTATGCAAAAACCTACCACTAGGTCTAAGAGTCTGCACAGAATCCCAGACAACAATATTGTTATACTCATGCAGAGTAATAGGTTGCTGGGGCAAGCAGCAACATGCTGGGAAATTGGACTTATCTAGACAAACAGGAAGAAATCAGCAGCCGTTCATGGCTGTCTCAGAAGAGAACTCAGCATAAAGTACAAGTGTCCCTTGTGCTCTGCATGCCAGATCTTCAAATGACAGCAACCTCAGTGAACACTGTTCCCCTCCTTACTCCACCCACCAGGAGCTGCTCCATCATGCACTTTGCTGCTGTCTCTCTCCCCATAGCAACAGTATACATCACTCTGGTTAACCAGCATATTGCATCTGCCTGACACTTGTTACCAACAGTGCTGGCTGCAGGGTCAAGCTTGATCCAGATGGGCAACACTAATGAATGATGAAGGTGTACATATCTGTACAGTAGCAATCTGCTATAAGACTGATAAAGTAGTTGAGGGAGACCCACAGCCAAGCCCCATTGCTATGAAGCTTTGTTTTCCCAGTGGTGGCTGCAATGATTTCTAATGCTTTTGGCAGAGAAAAGGTTTCCAAAACATCCCTGTAAAGTCAAATATTATATTGCATTTCTATTTTATTGTATAAAATGTAGCCAATCCCCCCTCCCCCCCCCCCCCCCCCCGCAAGCCTCTTTAACCTCTTAAACCACCATGCACGCTAGGTGTAAACCAGGTATAAAGGGCACCCTGTTAAAAAAATGGCACCGCCATAGGCAGAATTGTTAGAGATTTGCAGCTATAGATTGTAATTTGTGTGCTCAGAAGCACCTGATATTTATACCCACAATTTGTAAAGCCATTGCCCCCCCGGCACCCGCTATTTGCTTTTTATAGCTGCTATTTACCATTTATAGCCATAACTTACCATTTATAGCTGCTAACAGTGTTGCTCGGATACCCCCGATCACGAATTCGAGTAAATTTGAATAAATCCAGTCATGGTTCAAAAAGAACTTTTCAATTTTGAGAAAATCGATTTTAAAGTTTCAAATTAAAAAGTATTCATGATTAAAAATCCGCCAAAACCCACCGACTTTAGCGGTTAATAGCAAAGTCCCCTTAAATGTTAGAAACGCCAAATTTTTCTTTCAAAAGAAGTTTCAAAGGAAAAAAGTATACATGTAAATGGGATAAATACATTAACTGTCATTTACCTTATTTAAATGTATACTTTTTTTTCTTTGAAACTTTAAAATCAATTTTCTCAAAAACTATAAGGTCTTTTTAAAAAAATTCCCTCGTTCCCACTGTTCTACTTAACATATCCTGAAAATTAGTGTTTCTAGCAAGTAAGGGGGCTTTGCTATTAACCGCTAAAGTTGGCGGGTTTTCAGGTAATGATCACGGCTCGGCTAAATCCGTGAACATAAGCCGGATTTGGACCACTATCACGGGTGCATTCCAAATTGAATCCATGATCGAGAGGTGATCACAAATTCGGAATCTGACCCCGTGATCAGGAAAAACAGCTCATGATCACGGGTCACCCGTGATCACGGGTTACCTCTGTGATCACGGGCTGGTGATGAGCAACACTAGCTGCTACTCCCACTTTTTAACATTGCTGTCTATGGTGGCAAAATATTGAGAGTTAGGGTTAGTGGGGGGGGGCCTTTAGACCTAGGAGTGGGTGGAGATGCTTAGGGGTTAAGGTTAGGCACCAGGAGGCACCACCACAGTGGTCTTAGGGTTAGCCATTGGTAGAAGGAGGGTTCTGTGTGTAAGAAGGGTTAGGTTAGGCCATAGTAACACACCAGTAAAGATTAACAATATTTTACTATTGTATTTTATATCGTAATTAAAGGGGCACTATGGCGAAAAATTGTAAAATTCAAAATATGTGCAGACATAAACAAATAAGAAGTAGGTAGTAGAAATCTGACAGAAGCGGCAGATTTTGGACTAGTCCATCTCTTCATGGGGGGATTCTCAGGGATTTATTTCTTTTCAAAAGCACTCAGTGAATGGCAGTCGCTCTGTCAACTGCCAAAAAACAGTGCAGTGAGCAGGGAGGCTGGCAAGCATCATTGTTGATATCCTTTTTAGGGAATATCTTTATAAAGAATAAAGGCCATGCTGAGAATCCCCTATGAAGAGATGGACTAGTCCTAAACCTGTAAGATTTCTACTACCTACTGTTAGTGACAGCAACTTTGGAGAAAAGTAATTTATGGCTCATTTTAGTCTGGAATAAACTTAATAATTTGACTATGTTTGCACATATTTTAAATTGTACAATTTTTTTTGCCAAAGTGCCCAGGGGCGGATTTAGGCCAAGGCCACCTAGGCCATGGCCTAGGGCACCACAGAAGGAAGGGCACCAAAGCAGCAGGCTAAACTGGTGCAGCAAATGCTGCCTTGCAAGGAGATCAGGAGAGCGCCTGACCGCGGTACTCTGTTGTCAGCCACCTGTGCAGCAACCACCTTGCTCTGTGTGCACGTTTGCATTGTGGCCAGCTGCTATGGACTTGGGCTGCACTGGAGACAGAAGGGAAGAGGAAGCTTCTGCACTGGAGATGAGCGGAGAAATGAGTGACACTGATGGCTGCTGCGGTGTGAAGGCGAGCTGGCTACCTATACTGAAAGGGGGGGGGGAGGGATTAAGGGAGTCATCTGGCTACCTATACTGGAGGGAAAGGGGGAGGGGCCATCAGGCAACCTGTACTAGAGGGAAGGTGGGAGGGGTTATCTGGCTACCTATACTGGGGGGTCATCAGGCTACCTATCAGTGGCGTAGCAGTAGGGGGTGCAGAGGTAGCGACTGCATTGGGGCCCATGGGCCAGAGGGCCCCCGAAGGGCCCACCCTCTATCATAGTATTAGCTCTCTATTGGTTCTGCGCTCATATTAATCACTTCTATAGATACTTTGAATAGTGGTAATCCCTAACAAGCTGTTCCCCATCCCCTACTTGCACCTCTGACACTGTAGTTGTCCTTGGCAGGCGTTGGTGCGCCGCATCAATTGTTATGTATGGAGTGCTTGGGGGGCCCCATTGTAAAAGTTGCATACTAGAGGGAAGGGGGGGAGGGGTCATCTGACTACCTATACTGGAGGGGGAGGGGGCTAATCTGGCTACATACAGTGGTGTGAAAAACTATTTGCCCCCTTCCTGATTTCTTATTCTTTTGCATGTTTGTCACACTTAAATGTTTCTGCTCATCAAAAACCGTTAAACCGTTAACTATTAGTCAAAGATAACATAACTGAACACAAAATGCAGTTTTAAATGATGGTTTTTATTATTTAGTGAGAAAAAAAAACTCCAAATCTACATGGCCCTGTGTGAAAAAGTTATTGCCCCCCTTGTTAAAAAGTAACTTAACTGTGGTTTATCACACCCGAGTTCAATTTCTGTAGTCACCCCCAGGCCTGATTACTGCCACACCTGTTTCAATCAAGAAATCACTTAAATAGGAGCTATCTGACACAGAGAAGTTGACCAAAAGCACCTCAAAAGCTAGACATCATGCCAAGATCCAAAGAAATTCAGGAACAAATGAGAACAAAAGTACTGTAATTGAGATCTATCAGTCTGGAAAAGGTTATAAAGCCATTTCTAAAGCTTTGGGACTCCAGCGAACCACAGTGAGAGCCATTATCCACAAATGGCAAAAACATGGAGCAGTGATGAACCTTCCCAGGAGTGGCCGGCCGACCAATATTACCCCAAGAGCGCAGAGAAAACTCATCCAATAGGCCACAAAAGACCCCAGGACAACATCTAAAGAACTGCAGGCCTCACTTGCCTCAATTAAGGTCAGTGTTCACGACTCCACCATAAGAAAGAGACTGGGCAAAAACGGCCTGCATGGTAGATATCTAAGGCGCAAACCACTTTTAAGCAAAAAGAACATTAAGGCTCGTCTCAATTTTGCTAAAAAAACATCTCAATGATTGCCAAGACTTTTGGGAAAATACCTTATGGACAGACGAGACAAAAGTTGAACTTTTTGGAAGGTGCGTGTCCCGTTACATCTGGCGTAGAAGTAACACAGCATGTCAGCAAAAGAACATCATACCAACAGTAAAATATGGTGGCAGTAGTGTGATGGTCTGGGGTTGTTTTGCTGCTTCAGGACCTGGAAGGCTTGCTGTGATAGATGGAACCATGAATTCTACTGTCTACCAAAAAATCCTGAAGGAGTATGTCCGGCCATCTGTTCGTCAACTCAAGCTGAAGCGATCTTGGGTGCTGCAGCAGGACAATGACCCAAAACACACCAGCAAATCCACCTCTGAATGGCTGAAGAAAAACAAAATGAAGACTTTGGAGTTGCCTAGTCAAAGTCCTGACCTGAATCCTATTGAGATGTTTGTGTTCAATTATGTTATCTTTGACTAATAGTTAACGGTTTTTGATGAGCAGAAACATTTAAGTGTGACAAACATGCAAAAGAATAAGAAATCAGGAAGGGGGCAAATAGTTTTTCACACCACTGTATACTGGAGGGAAGGGGGGAGGGGTCATCTGGCTACCTATACTGGAGGGGGGTCATCAAGCTACCTGTGCTAGAGGGAAGGGGTAGGGGTTATCTGACTACCTATACTGGGGGGGGGGGTCAACAGGCTACCTATACTAGAGGGAAGGGGGAGGTCATCTGGCTACCTATACTGGAAGGAAGGGGAGGGGTCATCTCGCTACCTATACTGAAGGGGCGCAGCTGGTGACAGTGGCCTTGGGCGGTAAAGAGTACAAATCCAGCCCTGATAGTGCCCCTTTAAGTAGTAGAATATCAGTTATTTTACCAATATTCTACTAGCAGCTATCTCCAGTGCCCTTTTTTTATCAGACACCTTTTTTACATGTATGCCGCTGGGTTGCCAGGTTGAGAAAGCTAATCAGTGAATGGTTAATCACTCACTCCATTTTTAAAAGGGTTACCAAATAGCGCTTTAAGCTCCCCTCCTCCCTTTATAATTTCACCCCATCTTCTCCAGGAACCAGGATAGAGGAAGAGTCCAATGTCCTTAATTTCGGAAAAGGATGCTTTGCAAGTGACACACAGTCTTTTTTTTCACAAATGACAAAGCTGGGCCAGCATCCAAAGCAGTGTGATACCTGTCAATTAACAGGGAAACATGCAAATGTGAGCAATATGCTTTACTCATTTCAATAACGCCAATTATGACTCCTGATGTGCACTTCAAAGTATAATCCTTGCCAGCAATCATGGCCACAGCGGCATACTAAACTGAAGAATTTGCAATTTTTTTGGCTTAGTAAATCACATTTATCATGTTAAAATGTTTGCCTTGCCATGCATCTCAGGTGGCCCCGGATTGTTGTGCTTAATATGAAAATAATATGTCTCTGTGATAGTCATAGCAGCATGTTAACTACATTGACAGATGGAATGTTGTGCCACAGGCTTGACTTGGTGCTGAGTGCTGCAGTCTGCATGTTATGAACAATGGGTTTGGGCTCCTGGGGTATTCAGGAAGACACATATGGAGAAAAAAATGTGCCTATATTAAAACTTGATACCTTTTTAGATTCCATGGCAAGTTTACATTACATTTTCTTGTTTCTTAATCCGGTGAAATCTATCTACAATTATAAACACATCTAGAAGCTATGTCACACAGAGTGATTAATATCATTTTTTCAACTGTTAAAGTGGCCACACACACCATACAATCTCTTTTCAAGTCAAGAATTACAATCATTTTTTCTAATTGAAACATTTGGGAAATCTTACCAATGTACCACATACATGTGTTGAATTATTTCCCAATTATGAGAAACATGATTGAAAGCTCTGAAAAATATTTGCTTGGGTCTATGAATTAAGAAATTGACAATCTACCCTAGACTATTCAATTTTCATAAAAAAATGATCAAAAGAATCCACCACTCATGATCAACTTAGATTGGAAAGAACAACAAAACAGGAAACAGATTCTTAATCCACAAATGAATGAAAAAAAAGCTTTCAATTTTCCTGGATGACCAATAGGTTTAGATCAGTGCCATAAAATTAGATCATTTTCTTATGTCATGTGTGGCCATCTTAAAGGCCTGAACCCACTAGCGTGCTTCTGTCCACTTTTCAGCAACCTGTATCAGTCTGCACATTGAAGTGTGCCTAAAAAGTAGACAGCAGTGTACAGAAGCGCGCTAGTGTGTTCAGGCCCTTACCCGCTGCCATTTTTTTTAATTATAATTGTTTGTCAGCTACAAAAATGTAAGACTCTTTTTCTAGTGAACAGCCAGACTCACCTATTTGATCAGGATATAAGCAGCAAGTCAGGTTATATACATTACAGCTTCAAAGGTAACAGTTTTATCTTCAAAGACAAAGGATATCTTCTGAACTATATTTCAGACAAGCAACTTATCATAGCTAACACACCAAGGGGTGCAAAATGAAGATTTTGAAACTCTTTAAACTCACAGAGCCACGGGATATGTTACCAATATATATATATATAACAAAAAAATGGAAATGATAAAATATTTATTAATTTTGACATTGGGCCAAATGACTCACCAGTGGACTTCTACCAATGCTGTTCAGATAGTATAACAATCCCTTTGAATGATAAATGGTTGGCTGTAGACCACTCTTTGGTGAGATCCAATGTCTGTTCAAGTCTTCACCATTCAGGGAGCATCTGTGACTAAGAAGAAATGATGTATTGATAAACTACAAATACAATTCCTATTTTACAATACTACTGTAGTGATGGTCATGTCTAGGAGAACTCATAGAGAAACATGGAATTTGTTTAATCAGCTGATAAGTTTGCAAAGCTCTGATTTGCTGTGATCACATCCTGCTTTAGCACATGATCATGACTAACAAAAGACTTATAACATATCTCTCCCCTGACTAAACTGATCACATGCTTCTCCATGAGTTCTCCTAGACATGACCACCAGTATCAAAAAAAAAAAACAACTACAACAAAAAAAAAAAACAGAAGATGAATGTAAGTCAGTGGTTTTTAGTCATTACCCATCTTACACAAGTTGCAGTTTGCTTTAAAAGAAATCCAAGGTGAGAGACATATGGAGGCTGCCATTATTTCCTTTTAAACAATTCCAGTTGTCTGGCAGTCCTGCTGATCTTTCTGGTGGTCAGTAGTGTTTCAATCACACACCTGAAACAAGCAGCTAATCTTGTCAGGTTTCTGTCAGAAATAACAGATGTACATGCTTGTAGTGATGGCAAAACAGTTCACCGGGAGAAAGGTTCATAGCGAATTTTCGCAGCTTGCCCATTCATCCGCTGATGAGAACAGTATGGGCCATTTGCGTCATTATACTTTCCCATAGGCCCATTTTTTGATCCTTCCCCCTGGAGTCAGTTGGGACAGGATGGCCAATCTGATCTGATCACCACCCTGGCCACTCGTCCTCTATAAAAGGCACGATCCTGGTGACCATGTTAAGCCTGTCTTTAGTCAGTGTAGGGAAAGGAGCTGCTGCTGATACATTGACAGTGTTAGACAGGTGACATTGTGATATTGTGTGCTGTGTACCTACTTGGTAGGTCCTGTGCTTCTTGTAGTCCACCATCTTGGCCCCCCCCCCCACCCACCCCCCAATAGTCAGTTTGAGGACTGATCCTGACTGCAAAAGTCATTTTTGGACTGACATTGACCCTGCTGTATTGATATTTTGTTGTTGCATTGTGGTGTGGTGTGTGTGTAAAAACACAACACCACACCTGCTGTCACTGTGCATAAGTGATTGTCACTGATCCCCACATGGCGTCACTCGTGTCACCTAACCTTACTGTGAGTTTACTATCAGTGATATCATACAGTCTGTGTCTCCTTTAAAAAAGATGACAGTGTCCCAATCAGACATGTGTGTCACTGAGTGATTATCATTCAGTGTTACACCACCACACCTTTGTCACTCAGTCAGTGTCCCGGTCGGAGATTTTTTTTTTTTACATTTAACCATGGCGGCTATACTAAAGACCTTTATTTGACAAATCCAGAAATTATATGGGATTTTTGGCATTTACACATGAAAAAAGCCTCTGCTTAAAATACATAATTTTTTGCAGAATATTTTGTCCTTGATCCACATCCTCCATGTCACTGTCTTGATTTTGGAACACCTTTTTAAAAAAAATGTGGCTGCAGAAATACCCTGAAGGCATCAGAAGTTTGCCCTGCCATTAAAGTCAATGAAGCTAGCCATAAATGATTTGTGAACATTTGCTATAACGTTCATGAACGGGTTCGCAAACACAAAATTACGATGTTTGGCCATCACTTCATGATTGTTCTGTACAGCCAGGAAATGTGAATTGTTTAACAGGAAACAAATATTTCAGCCTCCTGGTGTCTCTCACCTCAGGTTCCCTTTAAAGAGAATTCCAGCTGTGGCTGTAAACATACTATCTGAAAGCTTATAAAGTATTCAAGTTAACCTCCAGACTACAAATCTACTCAGAAGCACTGAAAAGGCTTGGTGTTTCTTTAACAATTTCACAGCATCAGAACTTTTCTTACCCAAGTTTCATTTTCAGCTGCACAGAAGCTAATCTCCGTTCCATCAAAGAAATCTGCACTGGCATTTTTCCCCTGATGCTGTGCAAGGCATGATGGGATTTCTGATGTTGTGTACTCATTGCCTAATGCAGGCAGATGGGAGGGGTGATCAGGACACAGGACAGTTGGAACTGTGTCTTATGCTCCCTGTCACCTCCCTTCAATCAAAATGATGGCTGCCCCCATGAAACAAGCATTTGCCTGTTCTTTTAAAACAGGGTGGGTAAGAGATTATATTACCTATCTATTTTAATTTATGTAAGTAATGTAATTTAATGACAGTAGGTTGTTTAGGCTGAAGCTCCTCTTTAACCTCCTGACGACCAGCTAACGCCGATTGGCGTAAACTGGTCGTCTGCGGGTTTCCATGGAGACGGCCACTCGATCGAGCGGCCTTTCCATGTCAGTTCACGGAGGGTGTCTCCGTGAACAGCCGGAGAGCCGCCGATCGCGGCTCGCCGGCAAAATGTAAACAAGCGGGGAAGAAATCCCCGCTGTTTACATCATAAGGCGCTGCTGCGCAGCAGCGCCGTAAGGCAGATCGGCGATCCCCGGCCTCTGATTTGCCGGGGATCGCCGGCATATGATAGGCTGAAACCTATCCTTCAATGCGCAGGACGGAAATCCGTCCTGCGCAGCTCACAGGGGGAGGGAGAGGGAGGGAGCGAGAGAGACGGCGGAGAACGCTGCGGAGAGGGGCTTTGAAGAGCCCCCACTAAGCAACTGCAGCCGGCGGCGATCAGACCCCCCCCAGCAGGACATCCCCCTAGTGGGGAAAAAAGGGGGGTAGTCTGATCGCCCTGGCTCACTGCTGATCGGTGCTGCGGGCTGGAGAGCCCACGCAGCACCGATCAGTGCAGAAAGCCCTGGTTGGCAAGTGGTTAAGGAAAGATGGTCAGTGAGGCACAGATAGTTGATGCAGAATTGTACAAATGTTCCATGCAAATTCATTCAGCTTAAAAATGGATCTATTGAATTCAATTGGTCCAATTTTAAGCTACATTCATTTGCCACAAAATGTGGTATAATCCTGCACCCCAGGAAACTAATTGTATCTCATTGACCATCCCTACTGCTCAATTGTTATCTTTACATATCCAAACAAGGTTTTTATAGCATTAAAGCCTCATACAATCATTCAGTAGAGGGTACTTGGCTGAAGCAGCCAATAGGGACCATCTCTTGCAAGAATCTAGTGCATGTACATCCTCCCTGTTGAGTCACTGAGTGATTTGGAGTGCCTAGTCCAAGTAAATTACTCTCCTTGTTACCACAACGACTCTGTCATGTGTTATTCTCTTGTTCTTTTTCCTCCCTACACAGCACTGAGACCCAAATTGTTGCCTGAATGCTAATCTCTGTTGGTGACATGCTTTGTGCATGTTTTATCAAACATTGGTGCAGTTAAAGTGGACGTGAACTCTTGCACGGGGCAGAAGGAAGACATAAAGAAATGCACCCTGTACGTAATTGGAGAGTTTAGCCTGTCTAATTCCCCTCATCTGTGAGTAATCACAAGTGCAATTTGATCTATCAGCTGCATCAACTCTAGAATTTCAGCTGCCTCAGCAGAGCAGCTAATTTGTAAACACAGGAAGTTAACCTTATACCTGCTTCTATGAAAGCAGGAAGTAGACACATTGCAGATTTATTGCAGGATTTGTATCACCCCTAAGGGCCCTTTTCCACTAGCGGTGATTGCGATGCTGAATTGCAAAATCGCAAACCGCTAGTGATTTTTAAATCGCTACGGTTTGATTTTTAACATAGGAATCGTGGTAGGTAATTTCCACTACCGCGATTCGTTTTTTACTCAAACGTGAACGCGCCGCAGAGTGATTTTTGCCACGATTTTGCTATGCTTTGCGTTGCATAGCAAAATCGCAACCGCAAACATCGGGAACATTTGTTCACTTTGAATCGCAATCGCTAGCGTTTAGCGTGAACGCTAGCGATTGCTAGTGGAAAAGGGCCCTAACAAACATTTTTCTTTAAAGGTTATTATGCTGTTGTCTTTTAGAGCAGAGGGGAAGTTCTGAGTTCATGTCCACACACAGGGATTTCTGATAATCGCAGGCCTGCCGAAATTGCATAAGATTCTAAATTTGAATGTCTCTGGGTACCTCACTACCTGCTTTTTATACAGTACATCATGTAATGAACTAAAGATTAGATTTGTCCACCATTAAAAAGAACTGCTGGGTGTAAAAATCTGTCTGTACTGTAGTCACATGATCAGTTCCAGTGTTGTGATGTAAGATTTTACAATATGCCGTATGCAGTTATAATGCAGTTATACCACACCAGCTGCAAAAGCTGGGTTTATCTGGTATTTCTTAAATTTGTGGATCTTCTTTCTATTTTCACTAGTTTCAAGAAACATCAATAATAGAAGCATCTTCAGGGACTCAAAACACAGTTGCAAATATAAATGATGGCTACCTGTTAACAACTGTTGACTTAAAAAAGAAAACAATAAACTGTTGGTGACAACTGGTTTTATTTGCTTTTTTCCGATATTATCTCAGCAGCTAAAAATGAATGCAGTTCAAACCATTGTGAACTGCAGTCAAGGGTGAAAGAAAACCTATTGAAAAGATCTATTGTTGATATTAAATATGAGGCAAGACGCTAGAAATGGCTTTTGTCTGCTTGCTGCAATTTAATGAAACTTTTCCTTGACAAGACTTTTTCAGATGCTGGCTTTGCTTTAATTAAATCCAAGTACCATTACATAAAAGGATCAAAAACCTTTGATTGCTAAAAGTTGGGTCAATTTAGTTTCAAATTTAAACAATTTCAAACAGGAATTGATCCTTTTGTTGTTAAAAAGGAACTCAAGCCAAACATCTACACACATTTAGAAAGCCTACGAGGCTCCCTATGCTAATGAGGTTTTTCCATTTGGCAGTGGCACTGTTATTGGCCTGAGGAAGCGTGCTTAGACCCGTGAAACGCGTTGCCTGTGCTTAGTAGTAAAAATGTTTTGTTGTTACAAAGATTTTGTTTTTTGAGGTAAGCTACCTCCCTTTCTTTCGTTTTGATTTGTTTTTAAAGAATTTTATACACACCAGGGCACCACTATCACCCATATTGTCCAGTATAGGTAGCCTGGAGGGGTTAGCAGCCAGGAAGAGGGAGCAGCAGGCACAGCGGTGGGGAGGGGGGTCAGAACCTTGAACCCAAACAGAAGCTCTGCATATACACCAAAAGCATGGCTGTTAAGTGGGAGCAGCTGACCAAAAACAAATTAAATTAGTACATAGCAAGAAAATGAGCAGCGCTACTTAAAAACAGACTAGTGCCTACCTGAAAAAGAGTGCAAGCCCCACTTGTGGGGTCGAATACACACCGAGCATACACATGACCTGTCTACCACTGGAGGATGTTGGTTTGCTGTAACAGCTTGCATGCAACCTATTAAGTACTCGTCCCTCCCACTGCAAAGAAGTCAATCCTCCATGGGAGGGGCCTAACACTAACTAAATCCTAACCTATGTATATGCATAGCCTGGGTGCGCTACCAAGTAAAATTGAACAATCGAAAATTGCGCAAAAGGTGGATCAGCGCAACACCAGGCCGCCTCCGAATGGCCTCCAATCAGAGATGCTCGGTGTGTATTCGACCCCACAAGTGGGGCTTTCACTCTTTTGCAGGTAGGCACTAGTCTGTTTTTAAGTAGCGCTGCTCATTTCCTTGCTATGTACTAATTTAATTCGTTTTTGGTCAGCTGCTCCCACTTAACAGCCATGCTTTTGGTGTATATGCAGAGCTTCTGTTTGGGTTCAAGGTGCGTTTGTAGTTCCTGGGGGGGCTCAGCGCATCTCTGATTGGAGGCCATTCGGAGGCGGCCTGGTGTTGCGCTGATCCACCTTTTGCGCAATTTTCGATTTTTCAATTTGAAACTTGGTAGCGCACCCAGGCTATGCATATACATAGGTTAGGATTTAGTTAGTGTTAGGCCCCTCCCATGGAGGATTGACTTCTTTGCAGTGGGAGGGACGAGTACTTAATAGGTTGCATGCAAGCTGTTACAGGAAACCAACATCCTCCAGTGGTAGACAGGTCATGTGTATGCTCGGTGTGTATTCGACCCCACAAGTGGGGCTTGCACTCTTTTGCAGGTAGGCACTAGTCTGTTTTTAAGTAGCGCTGCTCATTTCCTTGCTATGTACTAATTTAATTCGTTTTTGGTCAACTGCTCCCACTTAACAGCCATGCTTTTGGTGTATATGCAGAGCTTCTGTTTGGGTTCAAGGTGCGTTTGTAGTTCCTGGGGGGGCTCAGCGCATCTCTGATTGGAGGCCATTCGGAGGCGGCCTGGTGTTGCGCTGATACACCTTTTGCGCAATTTTCGAAACTGTGGACAAGCTGACTGAAAAACATCTCTTCACAAAAAAAATCCAAAAAGCTCATAAATTAAACTTTTAATGGAAAAGCAATGGGGAAACTGTTGTTATGCAGTGGCTTAACTACAATTCATGGGGAACCAGTGTCGGACTGGAAGGTGGAAAACCTGAGGCAATCCAACTGCTGGACAAGCAGCAGAAACCCTGTATTATCATTCCCTATAGCAACCTGCAGCAAGTCTTCACTGTGAGCAGCAACACATGATTACTGCTGCTTGCCCAGCAAGTGGACTTCCTCAGCTTTCCCACTTCCCAGTCCGACACTGTGGGGAACCTAGTAAAACTTTGATGCAGCCTCCAAATGTTCCCATCCTTCCCTTTCCTCCTCTTGGTCCCCTTCACAGCCTTCGGGCCCATCCCACAGGGGTCATAAAACAAGTGTGGCCATCATGATCTGCACACCCATAACAAGTGTAGCCACAACAACACCTGATCTGAAGTATAGTCCCCTACACCGGATGAAGGGAAGGTTAGTAGATAGGATTCCCCACAGCTCTAGGCTCTCCTGCAATCACAGAAGCTGCTCCCCCTAGTTACACACCTGGAAAGATGGAAACTGTAAGTATAATGGTGCACATGTGAGTGAAGCATGGGGTTTGTCCATAACCTCTGGCATATGCTGTTGACAAGAAGAGTTCAACTGCCAATGTACATTCTCTGAAACAGGCAAGCTCTCCATCATATTATTTATGACAAACACATACTAAGAGTTTAAGCAGCCCTATAAATACAGCTTCACTCTGTAATAATACTCCAGAATATGGTTCTAAGATCAAAAAAATATAAGTTTTCGTTTTAGGTTTCTTATCCTTTTTTTTAGCTGTAGTTCTTCACTTGTCCTTTGTATTTCACAACCCTGCTGATCAACATCACCGCTGGAGGAGGTTAGAGGAGAGGTGTGCAGAGTTTGCACGTTTTGATTGTATAATGTAACCGTTTAATTCATTCCTTGGACTGAAATATCCATTCCACCATTCTGTAGTCTTCCCATGAATTTGTAAGGTACATGTCTACATCGCTTGTAATTGAAAGCAAAAAAAAAAGAACTCAACAAGAGATCTTATTTTTCATATCCAAGACTGTGGGGAACAACTTCTGAGTATGGGGTTTAGGTTATGATTAAGAGAACAGTAAATTGAAATAAGAATGAGATCAGCTGGATGTCATTTTGCCACATACTGCACAGAAAAGGTCACATTCTCTGTCCCTCTGCTGTTCGGTATTCCAAAAACTGCATGTACGGCATTCAGAGTAAACTGCAGAATAAAAGAGATGGATCTGGGAAACTAGCACAAGTTAACTGGAGTTTTAGTCTGGAGTTTGAATCATGTTAACTAGTAGTCTAGTAATAATTCTGGCGTAATTACTAAAATTCAGTTTTATATCAATTTATATCAATTTTTCAATATATCTTTCTAAATCTACTGGAGGTATAAACATCAAACAAGAGAAAGAAAATGGTAGTTGATGAAAAGAGAAATGCCTAATGCTCTGCAGTGAACTGTGAACACATAGCTGTGAAAAATAAGGGGTTTAACATTAGGGCCTTACCCAGAACGGCTGCACAATCTTCATGTTCATATTTGGTGTTTAAAATTCATCCATGCTTATTGCAATAGCGAAGTAGCAGTATGTACACCTAATATACCAAATAAATTACGGTAACATCTATTATTTTGCCCTCACAGGCACAAAAAAAATCTTTAGTGTGTCCTACTTTGGTCATTCACAGTTCTCTATGGAACACCCCCACCCCACTAACATCACCTCCACTTGATTAATTTTTTTCTGATATTAGGTTTTAGACTACTTAATACTACTATCTGGATGGCTATTTAATACTGCTATCTTGGGGAAGACATGGCTGCCTAAAGCCTAGTGCACACCAAAAACCTCTAGCAGATCCGCAAAACGCTAGAGGTTTTTGAAGCAGATTTCAGAGCGATTCTAGACATGTTTAGAGAGGTTTTCTAAACATGCCTAGCGTTTCTTGGAGCGTTTTTGTGTAGCAGATTTCAAATATTGTTACAGTAAAGCTGTTACTGAACAGCTTCTGTAACATAAACGCCTGGAACACCGCTCTGATCTAGCATTTTTAGAGCGGTTTTCCACTTTCCTATACTTTAACATTGAGGCAGAAATGCTTTAGAAATCTAAAAAATGCTGCATCCCCCGAGTTTGCATTTGTGGAAAAAACGAACCGCTCAGGTGTGCACCATCCCATTCACTTTGATTAGCCAAGCGGTTTTCCCCCTGCAAGCGTTTTAAAACACGCTCCAGAACCGCCCTGGTGTGCACCAGCCCTGATACTACTATCTGGGAGGAAATGCATTCGACATATTTAAATTCGGAGTCCTCCACATCACATTCCAGCTCTCACGTACTTCCTTGTGAAAGGAGGACGTATATGAGAGCTGTAATGCAACAGGGAGGGTGGAGAGTAAACACCCCATGCCCTGGTGCTCATGAATAAAGCTTCAGGTTCATATCGGCACTCGGCAGTATTCAGAACAAGGTTTTGAATTCAAATGCGCTAAATGCACGAACACTACCTGGTACTACTATCTGGAGCAGGGACACCCACCTAATATTACTTTCTGGAGGTCCTTATATGACTAATCAATACTATTATTTGGGGGCCTCGTTTGGCTTCCTAATACCGCTATCAGGAAGGCACATTTGTTTACTTGATATTAGGTAGCCCGCACATGGCTATTGGCTACCTAATACTGCTATATGGAATACACAAATGTATACCCAAAACTGTGGAGGTAATGGCGAATATGTATTGTTCATTCGCCCGGTCAGTTAGGCGCAAGGTTTCTATAAATTGACTAATTATCAGTGATTTATATTGTTAGATTACTGTTTGGTTAGATTAAAGCATTCTTTTATGTTGACCTTTTATATAACTCTATGCCAGATGTGCAGACAATGTACAATGTGCAAAGTCCTTTTATTGGCTCAATATTTTTTGTGTTGATGATGCCCCAATAAAAATGTAATTTAACGGTACATGTTTGACAGTTGTGACATTTAATAGGCCTACTCATCCAGGTATACATCTTTACAGATTTTCCTCCGAAACCTCATCTTTTAGGTTTCCAAAAACCATTTAATAAATGATCTGTCACATATTTGGTTATCTGCCACACAAAAGGGGACAGGGTAATGCAATTATAGCTATATACTTACCAACTTGCACCCCACCATTCAATTAAGATTGCTGAGCACTGATATATGTTTGAAGTTATTTTTGCAATGAAAGAAGAAATTGACTTTAAATGAATGAGAAATATCCCCGTACCCTCTCTTATCTTAAGCAATTAATAATCTACGGCTTGTCTTGCTTTTATTGTAGAAGGAAACACAGAGCTGCACATTCCTTGGTTCAAGACAGAGGGGGACTACTATCCCTATATTCCCTATACAGATTTCAGACATGACATACGTTTGTTACTGACTAGAAGACAAACAAATAATACATACAATCACTGGGCTACATAGCAACTATCTCAGCTGCAAAGTTACAGCATTAAGCAGACCCACCCACATGAATTGGTATTTTTTGAAGGAAAAGACAATGGAAGGAAGCACCAATCATAAATGATGTATGTGTAGAGGTAGGGTCAGCACCAAATGCAATAGCTGGCAACTCAGCTTGCTGTCCACTCCTCTGGATGTGCACTCGTAAGTAGATTAAAGGGACCCCGAGCAGTGCAGAAACTATGGAAAGATGCATATCATTTTAAAGCTCTCTTTCTCCTCTTTCCAATGATATATAAACCGCCACCCCACGCCTTTTAGTTTTTGCTATTTTCGCGATTGAAATTGCCGCGGCCGCGAAAATAGAGAAAACTAAAAGGCGTAGGGCAACGATTTAGGTGTCGTCAGAAAGAGGAGAAAGAGAGCTTTAAAATGATATCCATCAAGCCATAGTTCTATTGTATTACACAGGGCGACTTTTTGTCAAAGTCAGCAGCTGCATTCAGCAGAATGGAGCTGCTGACACTGGGGAAAGTGTCGTCCTGTGTAATACAATATAACTATGGCTTGATGGATATCATTTTAAAGCTCTCTTTCTCCTCTTTCTGAGGACACCTAAATCGTTACCCTACACCTTTTAGTTTTCTCTATTTTCGCGATCGAAATCGCGGCCGCGGCAATTTCAATCGCGAAAATAGCGAAAACTAAAAGACGTAGGGTGGTGGTTTATATATCATTGGAAAGAGGAGAAAGAGAGCTTTAAAATGATGTGCATCTTTCCATAGTTTCTGCACTGCTCGGAGTCCCTTTAAATCAATGTATGCAGTAGATGAAAGGCGAGGCATCAATCCATGCAATTAGGAATTTATTGTGGTTTCAGCTTACAGGGTGTAACGAATGGTGTAGCACACAGACGTCTGATTATTGTGTGATCTGCAGAATCACCAATAATACAGACTCTATACCCGATTGTGTGGTAATCTGCAGTATCACCAATAATGCAAGTATAGACAGCTGAGAAACAGAGGTGTAAAGTGTTTGGTGCAACAGTAGATTAAATGGATAGATCTCACCAGAGAAGCTGGTGAGTACTATCTGAAACAACAGTGCTAGACCTCACAAGGGGAGCTGGGGGGTACTAGCTACAATAACAGTGCTAGCCCTTACCAGGGGAGCTGGTGGATACTAGCTGCAATAACAGTGCTAGCCCTCACAAGGGGAGCTGGTGGGTACTAGCTGCAACAACAGTAGTATAAAAACAGTAGTATATACCCAAACCCACTATGTGTTTAATCTCTCATATTCTAACTGCTACCAGGCTCTCTATTACATCTGCATGGAAAAAAATAGCTCCACCTACCATCCCAGACATTAAAATCAAAATAAACTGGACTAAATCCATGGAACAACTAACTGCCTCCCTAAGGGACACAGAATCTAAATTTCATAGAATATGGGACCCCTGGGTGCATTATTCCCCAGACAATTTGCCCCCCTGACTCACAAATCTTATTTAACAAAAAGGCACACCCAATGGAATTGGACCTACTTAAATCTTCATTGAGGTATAATGGTCTCAAGTGTCTTCTGTTTTCCACAAAAAATTAATGAATGTTTGAGACCCTTTCGCACCTACTGCTTACTAACTGACATAAATAGAAGCAAACTATCTGAACACCGTGACTCACTATCGATCTCCCTTCTCTAGGAACATTTGGTTTCTATTTTTTATGCTCCTCTCTCACTGTTATACTTACATGTGTTATACAGACATAACGTACGACTAGAATCTTATTTTCCTCCTCTCTCGAAGTACTCACCCAGAGCTCAATCCCCACTCCAACAGTCTGAAGAAGTTGACTACAATATTTTAAGACTCTTTATTTACTTTTAGGGGTGGTCCTCATTGGCCACTAAGTTGGACTACTAAAAGTTACTTTCATTACTTGATTATGTTAAAAGGAGGAAAATCAAACCAAACAAACTGGAAATGCAGATATCAATACCTGTTTACTTGTTCACTTTTATATTGCCATGTAACTCTTATGTTGAACGATGCAATAAAAATAGTGTTACAAAAAAACAAAACAGTAGTATAAATAATAGGTCTTTACCAGAGGAGCTGGTAAAGTACTAATAACAGGAGTGATGTAAGGCTTGGTGGTGTATTCTCCACAGTCAGCATGCAACGCATGAGCTGGCGTGGAGGAGGTACACACACTAGCACCAGGAAACAGGCTATCCCTAGTATAGTGGAGGGGAGGACTGACTCCAATAGGAGATTGTGGCGCACAGAGCCGGTGCAGATCTGACAGCCACAAACAATGCTTTCGTTATAACGTCTCAGCGCAAAGTAGCGCTGAGCGCATAAACCAGAACTGAGGAGATCAGGACAGGTAGACAGAATGAACGCTTGCTAGCTAGCGGCTACTTAGCGACAGCAAGCGTCCAAAACCAGACAGACTGGAATGAGGCAGCCAATGCGATGCGGCGATGGCGTGCCTCACAAAGACAGGACAGGATAGTCAGAAAATAGCAGGATTAAGATAGATGAACGTAACACAGATAAATATACAATAAGTATGATTTCCTAGCGTATTACAATTACAGCTATCAATGAAACTATTTGTAACGTCTGACTAACATATGTATATATCGGCAATGAACCGATATATGACATAAGCAGGAACGCTGACTAGGAATGGAGTAACACAGGGAACAGGACTCAGAAGGATTCGCTATCTCTTCGCAGAGATGAACGCAATCCACAGACGGTAACAGAACAGGATTCAGAAGGATTCGTTATCTCTTCGCAGAGATGAACGCAATCCACAAACGGTAACAGAACAGGATTCAGAAGGATTCGTTATCTCTTCGCAGAGATGAACGCAATCCACAAACAGAACCAGGAGCAGGGTAACTACCTCAGCACGGGTGGTCACGGTACGCGCAACCTACCAAAACGTGCTGGAAAGCTGACTAACTGCACACAGGATATAAACAGTTCGTGTACGTATACATCAGCGACACTGATGTATTAACGTAACACAAATACAAGGAAAATAATAAACGTGCTGGTATGCATATATATTGGCAATGAACCAATATATGATGCAAAGACCAGCAAAGTATCTTTATAACAAGAAACACGATCGGGGGCTAAAGCGACAGCAAGACTGGCTTACACTGAAGCTATGAAAACCCAAGGAAACCCTGCAGGAAGCAGATCTTTATACTGAGGTCATCCAATGGGAGCAGACATGCAGATTCCCACACAGGTGAATGATAATCAGTCACAAGCTGACAGCAGGGAAAGACAGACAAATCTATGCAGCTTGCATGGAAATAGATCAGAACTGCCTGAGCTGCAGCACTACTACTTCCAGTAATAGCTGCTGCAGCAGCGATCATTACAGTACCCCCGCCTTTAAAAGCGGATTCCAGACGCTTTTCAAAACTGAAATTCCCAACAAAACAGTCTGACTGATAATTCATGATGACCGGGACAGCCCGGCAAGACCGAATTCCAGAATCAGTCCCCACAAGACTGGACCCATCAGAACCAGAACCTACAGAACCATGCCCATCAGTACTACAAGCCCCAGTGTGACACCCATCAGAACCATGATTTCCAGAAGAAAGCCCTCCGAAACTCCCTGAGCGATACCCACCGCCTTCCAGGAACCGTTCAGAAACGCCAAAGCCTTTGCAATGCCCACCGGTACTGTCTTTACCAACACAAAACCCACTGTTGAACCAGTCCAAGGCACCAGGACAAGTTTTCTCAGAGACCTCCCAGAACACCTTGAAGCTCCAAAGAGATCCCCATAGGTCAGAATGCCCCTTAGGCTCACATGGAGAACCATCAAGAACCCCTATGGAACCTAGGGCAATTCCCGAGTCAGGGCCACAAGGACAAACATCAATATCAGGGCTTTCAGGGACCAGAACCATCTCTGGGCATGCAGGCAGACTGGCAATATCAGAACGTGTTCCCACTAAGGAAGCATCAGAGCACGCTAACACCTTAGACACACTTGGGCATTCTGGCACACAACGAACATCTGGGCACACCGGCACAAGAGAAACCTCTGGGCATGTCAAGGAACTGTGAGCCTCAGGGTCAGCCAAGACAGGACCAAAACCAGGACTGGCCAAAAAAAAATCATCATGACTAAACTTCGCAACTACTGGACTTTTACACGAGAATGCTGGATCAGACTTAGATGTCGCTGATTCCAGTAAAGTCAGTAACAAATCAGATTCAGGGGCACTAACAAGACAGGACAAATCTTCTGATGTATGCACTGAACCAGACAGGGACTCCACAACTACCTCTGGACTGGACAGAGACTCATTTAATACACTGGATTGGAGCTCATGAGGCGCTGCAGAACAAGTCAGTATTGCAGCAGCCCCCACTGGACTAGGCAAAACTGAGGAATTCCCAGGACAGGAAGGGGACTCTGGAACCTCTGCCACAGCGGCCAGAGAACCAGAATCTTTCAGGATACAGGGCTGGGTTTCAGGAACACTCATCAGACCGGACTGAAATTCTGAGATTTCTATTATTTTGACCAGAGAATCAGAATTATCCATGTTACAGGGCAAGACTTCTGAAACATTCAGAGGACAGGGCTGGAGTTCCTCGGCTGTTACAACACTGGAGAGGGACTCAACAACATTGGTTAAATCAGACTGTGTACAGGACAAGGTATCTGACACACTTGCTGACGAGGACAATATTTCAATGGCTTCTGCTTTGCTGGGCAGAAATTCATCAAGTTTTATTAGAGCAGACTGTAATTCCAAAACAGCTGCTAGACAAGTGAATATTACTGCAACACCAACTGAGGTAAGCAGTGCTTCAGCCTCCTCTGCTAGAGGGTTTAAAGTATCCAAAGTACTGGGTGAAGCATAAGACTCTGCGACCACAGCTTCACTGGACAGGATCACTGAACAGTCCATATTGCAGGGCAAAACCATGGAAGCACCTGCTGGACAGCATAATGATTCTGTGACCTGAGTTTCATTGGAGAGATCTACTGCACAATTCATGGTACAGGGCAAATTTATTGGAAAATTTTCTGAACAAGGTAATAATTCTGCGATTTCAGGTTCACATAGCAGATGCTCTGAGCTATTCATGAAACTAGAGCGAGGTGTAGAAACAGGAAGATCAAGACACAATGTTTGCGCATCTGAATCACCATTCATTTGTAAAATTGGAAAATTCAGATGCTGGGGTTCTGAGTTTACTAGACAGGATTGCTGGGACTCGGAAACTGATGTAGTGCATCTATTGGCATCTGCTGGATCAGACAGGAGTTGAACTTTATTAACACAGGTAATTTCTGCAGAAGTGTTTGCAGAGACAGGCAAGATTTTTCTGGTGTCTGTTTCACTAAACAAAGAGTCATGAGTACTGGCTAGGCTGGACTCGGAAGTCAGCAGGACCTCTGGATTCTCTGCTGAGAAATTTGCGCAGGGCAAGGTTAAGAATGTATCAGTGGCTTCTGTTTTACTGGGAAGTAACACTGAGTTATCCATGGTACAGGGTGGAATTGCAGGAACTTCAATTTCACACAAAAAGAGCTCCGAATCACCTGCTGAATCAGCCAAAGGTGCTGAAGCAGGCGGGTCAGAACGCCAAATTTGCGAATTCGGAGTCACATAAAAATCATCCAAAATCAGTTCCCACACATCAATCAAGGGAGCCACACAGTCATACCTACACACACCAGCCTCTATTAGGTTATAGGCTGACTTAATGCATGCGTTCAATACCATTTCACTTTTTGCACTGTAAAATTGACAAAATGAACTTGAATCATTCTTCCATTCACAGACCAGGGCTTCCATCTCTCCCCTCTCGAATGGAGGATCCCATGCATACTTAACAGGCAGATCATGGTTTGCAGATATGATTGTGGCAGGCACATGTATAGGGTTAATTAGCAGGTGATTGGCAGATTCCTTATTCTTAAGAATCTCCAATACCTGTAGCAAGTGTTGAACTGTAGTGTATGCAAACTTCCCTTGGTTCACAAATAAGTTGATTTGTTCAATACTCTGTAATATCTCATCATAATCATACTCAGATAATTCTTTTAAACAAAAATCTTTATTTTCCCTAGCCAGGGAGGAAAGTTCATTAGTAGTTTCATAAGTCCATTTAACTCCCCTGAAAGACAATTGCATTTCATTATCTGTTAATGGCAGAATCTCATTATAGGTCTCAGTCGCTAAGGATAACGATTCTGCAGATTGGACACGTTTCTTAGAACGTTTGCGTTTTGCCTTTGACCTTGCGGTTTTTGGTGATTTATTCAAAGCTGCAGGAAAATTATCAGTAACACTTTCTGCTTGCTGCTCATTCTTGCAAGCAATTGAAGGAGCAGCTGATTGGCCTGCTGCCAGGAGTTCATTAAGAGGAAAAGGCAATGGATCTATGCGCAACCAGTTATGGATCACAAACGCTAGAAATTCCAGCGGTCTATCTTTCAAATCGGAATGATTGAGAACATCAAATGCCCACTGGAATAATTCCCCTTTAAACAAAATATAACTTAGTTGGAGTGCCCAGGTTGAAACAGGAGTCGCTTGGAGATCAGGATTGGCCAGGAACCTGGCACATTCAGAGAAAAACTCATTTTCTGTTTCAGAGCTAAGTTCTTCAAATTTCTTAAAGGAACAGGAACCATAATTAACAGTGTCATACTTTCTGGGAATCCCCCCCACAATGGGGATTGGTAATGGGGTTTTCATAATGTAAGGCTTGGTGGTGTATTCTCCACAGTCAGCATGCAACGCATGAGCTGGCGTGGAGGAGGTACACACACTAGCACCAGGAAACAGGCTATCCCTAGTATAGTGGAGGGGAGGACTGACTCCAATAGGAGATTGTGGCGCACAGAGCCGGTGCAGATCTGACAGCCACAAACAATGCTTTCGTTATAACGTCTCAGCGCAAAGTAGCGCTGAGCGCATAAACCAGAACTGAGGAGATCAGGACAGGTAGACAGAATGAACGCTTGCTAGCTAGCGGCTACTTAGCGACAGCAAGCGTCCAAAACCAGACAGACTGGAATGAGGCAGCCAATGCGATGCAGCGATGGCGTGCCTCACAAAGACAGGACAGGATAGTCAGAAAATAGCAGGATTAAGATAGATGAACGTAACACAGATAAATATACAATAAGTATGATTTCCTAGCGTATTACAATTACAGCTATCAATGAAACTATTTGTAACGTCTGACTAACATATGTATATATCGGCAATGAACCGATATATGACATAAGCAGGAACGCTGACTAATAATGGAGTAACACAGGGAACAGGACTCAGAAGGATTCGCTATCTCTTCGCAGAGATGAACGCAATCCACAGACGGTAACAGAACAGGATTCAGAAGGATTCGTTATCTCTTCGCAGAGATGAACGCAATCCACAAACGGTAACAGAACAGGATTCAGAAGGATTCGTTATCTCTTCGCAGAGATGAACGCAATCCACAAACAGAACCAGGAGCAGGGTAACTACCTCAGCACGGGTGGTCACGGTACGCGCAACCTACCAAAACGTGCTGGAAAGCTGACTAACTGCACACAGGATATAAACAGTTCGTGTACGTATACATCAGCGACACTGATGTATTAACGTAACACAAATACAAGGAAAATAATAAACGTGCTGGTATGCATATATATTGGCAATGAACCAATATATGATGCAAAGACCAGCAAAGTATCTTTATAACAAGAAACACGATCGGGGGCTAAAGCGACAGCAAGACTGGCTTACACTGAAGCTATGAAAACCCAAGGAAACCCTGCAGGAAGCAGATCTTTATACTGAGGTCATCCAATGGGAGCAGACATGCAGATTCCCACACAGGTGAATGATAATCAGTCACAAGCTGACAGCAGGGAAAGACAGACAAATCTATGCAGCTTGCATGGAAATAGATCAGAACTGCCTGAGCTGCAGCACTACTACTTCCAGTAATAGCTGCTGCAGCAGCGATCATTACAAGTGACAACAAAGTTTGGCTAAACCTTACCAGGGGATCTGATAAGGTACTATAAGCACAAGCGACTGAATAGTTTAACTAGACCTTACCAGAGGAGCTGGTAAGGTACTATCAGTCACAGGAGCTGTATAACTTAAACTAAACCTCACCAGAGGAGCTGGTGGGTATTTAATCAAAAGAGCACCTCACCAGTGGCAAGGGCCCACTGGTGAGTAGAGAGGTCAGACAGGCAAGGTTTGGCAACTGAGAGGCGAATACAGTACAGAAACGTGAGGCAGAAGAATAGTGAGTTATCAGGCAGAGGTTCAGCAACTAAGGTCAGATAGGCAGAAGTACAGAATTGATAAGCAATAGCAAGGTCAGAGTATATATCATCAGAATCATACACAGGTAATCAGTAATACAATATAACAATAGTCCTAGTCTTGTGTGAAATCCCTGGTTTCCTCCTAGATCAAAGCACACCGGATACTAGTCTAAGGTCTGAGCGCTAACACAAGTGTATTCGCAACAGCAGACAAGTTGCTAATGACCAGTGAAGGCTTAAGAAGCCGAGGAGAGCTCACAGCCGTGCCCCTTCCAGCATAAAGGTCCTGTCTCCGCGCGCGCCTGCGCGATACAGTGACCCTATGAGCACGAGGCCTGAGAACAGGGAACAAAGGCTGCTGCACATATAGCCTGCGTGTCCGCAGCCGCCATAGTTGCAGATGTTACACAGGGAATACCAAAGCATAGGGTACAGAAACCCCGGCCTTACAGCCATTTTGCGGGAACTCCGGCTTCCTCAGAGACCAAAGTGTACCACCTGTATGCTATATACATAGAAAAAACAACGTTTTGTAAAAAATAATACCTTTTAATGGCTAACTGATAGAGTTAAATTATGCAAGCTTTCTGGGATCTAGTCCCCTTCTTCAGGCATATTTCCAGATGTTAGCTGAAGTAAAACACTGATGCAGGTAAATAGTAAACACAAAGATGACAGTTGTGCTGGTTACTGTTTATCAGTTAGGTGTCAGGTGATCAGCAGGCTGGAGCCAGTGAGTTAATGCAAGCATACATGAAATCCAGCAGGTTTCTGTAGATAATGAAGCTAAGTCAATTATGTTGAATAAGGTGTCATGAATCCTGTTCCACAATTTAAACCTTCTGTTAATGTCTTGAACATTTTCATAAATTTGTACTCAGGAACAGTGGTGCTCAAATACCCCTTTTTAAAATTCGAGTTTGGTCGAATTCGAATAGTAAATTATTCGAGGTCAGTCGAATATTCGAGTCGAATAATTTTTACTATTCGATTCGACCTCGGACTTCGAGCTCACTATTCGAGTCGGTATTCGAGCTCATTATTCGAGCTGACTATTCGAATTGGCCTTAAATAGCTTCCAACACTTGTTTTGAGGGTGAATGATGCAAGAAACATCTTTTTTTCCAAGTAACAACAGCAAGTGATTATGTGGGGATGTTCCTTTAAAAAAAAAAAGGTGAAAAGAGAAGTTGTGTCCAGAATTTTGTTCAGTACTGTATATACTTCTTCTTCTTCTTTATCTTCTATCTTCTTCTTCTTCTTCTATATCTTCTTCTTCTATATCTTCTTATTCTATATCTTCTTCTATATCTTCTTCTTCTTCTATATTGTCTTCTTCTTCTTCTTCTTCTTCTTCATCTTCTACTTCTTCATCTTCTTCATCTTCTTCATCATCATCTTCTTCATCTTCTTCATCATCATCTTCTTCTTCTTCTTCTTCTTCTTCATCTTCTTCTTCTTCATCTTCTTCATCTTCTTCATCTTCTTCATCTTCTTCTTCATCTTCTTCTGCATCTTCTTCATCTTCTTCATCTTCTTCTTCTTCATCTTCTTCATCTTTTTCTTCATCTTCTTCTTCTTCTTCTTCATCTTCTTCTTCTTCTCCTTCTTCTTCTTCTTCTTCTTCATCTTCTTCTTCTTCATCTTCTTCTTCTTCTTCTTCTTCATCTTCTTCATCTTCTTCTTCATTTTCTTCTTCTTCATCTTCTTCTTCTTCTCCTTCTTCTTCTTCTTCTTCTTCATCTTCTTCTTCTTCATCTTCTTCTTCTTCATCTTCTTCATCTTCTTCTATATCGTCTTCTTCTTCACTTATTTCTCTTTTCAATTTTTTTTTTACAGAAATGCAGCTATTTTTGAGCGTAACAAATAGCTGGTGGCGCACGCATGTTGGAAGCGCCATTGTATGTGCTCCCTGGCAGTGGAAACACACAGACAGCAGGAGGTAAATTCAGCAGCAGGAGGAGGAGGATGAGTGTGTGGCAGCAGGCAGTCAATGAGGCAGGCAGCGTGACATAATAGCCCTGGTACCTAGCGGTGATACCAGGGCTGTAAATAAACACAGCAGGCAGGAGGTCCCAGACAGCGGTCGTGCAGCCCACATCGTGTCCAATACACAACTGGGACAACACAGTTTTCAACCCGGGCACCTCAGAAAAATTAAACCTTTTTTTTTTTTTAATGGTTTTTTGGTTTTGTTTGTACAACCAATTACACAGATATATAGCTATTGTTTGACGTAATAGCTGGTGGCAGAGTGGCAGCAGAATGTAATTCTGTGTACCCTGGCAGTGGGAAACACAGACCGACAGCAGCAGCAGCAGGAGGAATGGAGGAGTAGTGTGAGTGTGGCAGCAGGCAGGCAGCGTGACATAATAGCCCTGGTACCTAGCGGTGATACCAGGGCTGTAAATAAACACAACAGGAGGTCCCAGACAGCAGTCGTGCAGCCCACATCGTGTCCAATACACAACTGGGACAACACAGTTTTCAACCCGGGCACCTCAGAAAAATTAAACCTTTTTTTTTTTTTTTAATGGTTTTTTGGTTTTGTTTGTACAACCAATTACACAGATATATAGCTATTGTTTGACGTAATAGCTGGTGGCAGAGTGGCAGCAGAATGTAATTCTGTGTAACCTGGCAGTGGGAAACACAGACCGACAGCAGCAGCAGCAGGAGGAATGGAGGAGTAATGTGAGCAGCTATTGTTTGACGTAATAGCTGGTGGCAGTGTGGCAGCAGAAGGTAATTCTGTGTACCCTGGCAGTGGAAAACACAGACAGACAGCAGCAGCAGCAGGAGGAATGGAGGAGTAGTGTGAGTGTGGCAGCAGGCAGGCAGCGTGACATAATAGCCCTGGTACCTAGCGGTGATACCAGGGCTGTAAATAAACACAACAGGAGGTCCCAGACAGCGGTCGTGCAGCCCACATCGAGTCCAATACACAACTGGGACAACACAGTTTTCAACCCGGGCACCTCAGAAAAATTAAACCTTTTTTTTTTTTTTTTTTTTTTAATGGTTTTTTGGTTTTGTTTGTACAACCAATTACACAGATATATAGCTATTGTTTGACGTAATAGCTGGTGGCAGAGTGGCAGCAGAATGTAATTCTGTGTACCCTGGCAGTGGGAAACACAGACCGACAGCAGCAGCAGCAGGAGGAATGGAGGAGTAATGTGAGCAGCTATTGTTTGACGTAATAGCTGGTGGCAGTGTGGCAGCAGAAGGTAATTCTGTGTACCCTGGCAGTGGGAAACACAGACAGACAGCAGCAGCAGGAGGAATGGAGGAGTAGTGTGAGTGTGGCAGCAGGCAGGCAGCGTGACATAATAGCCCTGGTACCTAGCGGTGATACTAGGGCTGTAAATAAACACAACAGGAGGTCCCAGACAGCGGTCGTGCAGCCCACATCGTGTCCAATACACAACTGGGACAACACAGTTTTCAACCCGGGCACCTTAGAAAAATTAAACCTTTTTTTTTTTTTTTTTAATGGTTTTTTGGTTTTGTTTGTACAACCAATTACACAGATATATAGCTATTGTTTGACGTAATAGCTGGTGGCAGAGTGGCAGCAGAATGTAATTCTGTGTACCCTGGCAGTGGGAAACACAGACAGACAGCAGAAGGGCAGTACACAGCAGCCCACTGTAGGTGTAAAATGTGTGGCTGCAGGCGACGTAATAGTCAAACTGAACCAGACTGGCTTAGTGAGCAGGAGCCAGGAGGTGGTAAAGGGTGGTAAGGCACATTAACGATGGTTCTTAGCCAGTTCATGTCCCCCTCTCGCCGACAACAGGGGCCAGGAACTCGCCTTCCACCCACGCCTGGTTCATCTTGAGAAACGTCAGTCTGTCCACAGACTTGTGAGACAGACATGAGCGTTTCTCGGTGACCACGCCACCAGCTGCACTGAAGCAGCGCTCGGACAGCACGCTGGAAGGGGGGCAGGACAGCACTTCCAGGGCGTACTGCGCCAGCTCGCTCCAGATCTCCAGGCGCTTGACCCAATACTCCATGGGATCAACAGGGGCATCGCTGTCAAGCCCGCTGTAGGACCCCATGTAGTCAGCCACCATGCGGGTCAGGCGCTGGCTGTGACCGGTGGAGGATGCTGCTGCATCATGCACCTCCTCTCTAGTCACTGCTGCCGGAGCCTCTACAGTCCTGTAGAGCTCGTGGCTGAGAGACAGCAGGTCTGTGGGGCGCTTGCTGCTGGATGCAGGCACCTGCTGCTGCCTCTGTGCTGGCTGCTGGACAGTGGGGGTGGAAGGCTGGGGGAAGGCTTCCTCCAAGCGCTCAACAAGGGCCTGCTGCAAGCTCCTTATTTGTTGCGCTGGGTCTTCTCCTGCAGGCGGCAGGAACTGGCTCAACTTCCCCTTGAGGCGTGGGTCCAACATCATGCTGATCCAGATGTCCTCCCTCTGCTTCATCTGGATCACCCTGGGGTCCTTGCGCAGGCACGCCAGCATGTGCGCTGCCATTGGGAAGAGGCGGGCCACGTGTGCTGGCACATCGACGGCAGTGCTGTCCTCCTCATCCTCCTCCTCTGCCGCCTCATCCTCTCTCCACCCCCGCACCAACTCAGCTGCGCTGTGCTGATCCCCCTCATCAGCAGCAAGGTCAGGGACCTCCAACAAGTCCTCCTCCTCCTCCCCCTCAGAGGTGGACTGTGCAGCTGCTTGCCGCTCCTGCTGGTCCAAGGCTGCCGCTCCCTGTTCCAGCAGACAAACCAGGGGCACCCACTCGCAGACCATAGCATGGTCCCTGCTCACCATGTTAGTGGCCTGCAGAAAGGGAGCCAGCACTAAGCACACCTGCTGCATGTGCCTCCAGTCATCATCGGGGACGATGGACGGGATGTTGCTGGTCTTGTCCCTTCTCCGAGCGGCGGAAACAGTGGCCAGGGCAAGGTACTGGTTGACAGCGTGCTTCTGTTCAACCAGACGCTCCAACATCACCAGGGTGGAGTTCCAGCGAGTCGGAACGTCAAGGATCAGCCGATGGCGTGGCAGCTCCAGCTCCTTTTGCATGTCTTCCAGGCTCGCACAGGCTGCAGCCGAGCGCCAGAAGTGACACACAACGTTCCTTGCCGTTTCCAGCAGTTCGCCCATCCCCTGGTAGGTGCGCAAGAACTTTTGCACCACCAGGTTCAGCACGTGGGCAAGACAGGGGATGTGGGTCAGGTATCCCCTGTCTATTGCGGCAACCAGATTGGCCCCATTGTCGGCCACCACCTCTCCGCCTCTGAGGCCTCTGGGGGTCAGCCAAATCCTCTCCTGCTCCTGGAGTTTGGCCAACACATGGGTTGCCGTCAGCTTGGTCTTCCCAAGGCTGACCAAGTGCAGCAGCGCTTGGCAGTGGCGGGCCTTCACGCTGCTGCTGAGGCGGGGGGTTTGGCCAGGTGTGCCAGAGGATGGCAGAGGATCGGAGGAACCTGCTGCAGTTCCCCTGACCCTGCGGGGGGGCACCACCCACTGTGTTGCTGCTGCTGTGCCCGCTGCTGCTCTCCCATCCTCACCCCCTTCCACCAAGCTGACCCAGTGGACAGTGAAAGACAGGTAGCGGCCTGTCCCGAAGCGGTTGCTCCAGGAGTCCATGGTGACGTGGACCCTTTCACCAACCACGTGCTCCAGCCCTCGCTCCACATTGGCCATCACAAAGCGGTGCAGTGCAGGAATGGCCTTGCGGGCGAAGAAGTGTCTGCTGGGGAGCTGCCAGTCTGGGGCTGCACAAGCAAGCAGCGCACGCATGTCGCTCCCCTCCTGCACAAGCGTGTACGGCAGGAGTTGGGAGCACATGGCCCGTGCTAGCAAGCCGTTCAGCTGCCGCACGGCTGCTGGGAGGCAGAGCCCTAACCACCCCCTGGAAGGACTCACTCAAAAGGCTCTGGCGTGGCCTTTTGCTGGCACGGGAATCAGCAGACACAGCAGAGGAGGCCACTGAGGACTGGCTGCCAGAACAGGCCTCAGTGTCGGCGGCAGGAGTTGCAGAGGGGGGAGGAGCAGTGCGTTTCCGCACTCCTGCTGGTGCTGCTGGAGGAGCAGGAGGGCGGGTGGCTGCTGTTGCTGCTGCTGCTGCTGCTGAAGGCTGTGCAGTGATGGGTGTGGTGCCACTGCCAGCACCAGATGCCTTCAGCCTCTGGAACTCCTCATGCTGGTGGAAATGTTTTGCAGCAAGGTGGTTGATGAGCGAGCTGGTGCTGAACTTTAAGGGGTCTGCACCTCTGCTCAACTTCCGCTCACAGTGGTTGCAAGTGGCGTACTTGCTGTACACTGTGGGCATGGTGAAAAAACGCCAGATTGGTGACAAAAACGACCCCCTACGGCATGGAACCGCTGCTGCCTGTCTCCCTGTGGTGGTTGGGGGGGGGGGCTTGGGTGCGGCTGGTGGTGGTACTGGCAGATGCTGCTGCTGCTGCTGCTGAGCCTGAGACACCAGCAGGCTGTGGGACCTGCCTACTGCTGCCAATGCTTGCAATGATGCGTCTCCTTGCAAGGTCCACAAGCGCATCCTCCTCCTCCTCCTCAGAGCTGCTGAGGACGACATCCCCTGGAGGTGGTGGCACCCAGTCTCTGTCTGTCACCGTGTCATCATCATCCTCCCCCTCCTGAAACATGTCCTGCTGGGATGATGACCCCCCAAACTCCTCTCCTGATGCATGGATGGGCTGCTTGACTGTCGCCACAGTCTTTCTGTCCAATCCCTCATCCCCCAAAGTGCCCATCAGCATCTCCTCCTCCAAATCGCCAACAACAGCAGACAATTGACGCATCATGCCTGGGCTCAAAAGAGTGCTGAGTGACAGGTCGGCGACTGACGGTGAACTGGCCTCCTTCCCAGGCCCTGCTGGGCGGCTGCTGCGAACAGGGGTGGTGGTGGTGGTGGTGAGGGTGGAGGCCTCGGATGCAGAGCTGATGGCGGGCTGCTCATCCTCCGTCATCAGTTGCACCACAGTGCCTGCATCCTTTTCCTCAATGGGACGTTTCCGACCCGGCTGGAGGAAAATCGGAGCAGGTGCTACACGGTGCTGCTGCTGCTGCTGTGTCTCTGCAGCGTGAGTTGCAGATGCTCCTGCTGGGCGGCGCCCAAGGCATCCACGGCCAGTGGCTATGGGAGGAATGTTAGCCACTGACGCTGCTGCTGCGGAACTGTGCATGGTGGCGCGGCCGCGCCCGCGGCTTGCCACAATGCTGCTCCCTCTCCTCCTGATTCCCTTGCTGCCCTTCCCCTTGCCCAAACCGCGCTGGCTGCCACTTACAGACATCTTCGATGTTTTGGGCGTAAACACAAAAGTTTTTGAAAAGGGCTGTTGAAAAGTGGGGTACTTTAATGGAGTGGGTTGGTGGGTGAGGTGACTGAGTGAGTGTCCCGACTCCCTAGTACAGTAAGTAAGTAGTAAGTAGTAACAGTCAGGAAGTACAACTAGCAGTTACAATAATCAGTAGTAATCACAAGGAAATAGAGTGTGTGTACACTACAGACAGTGAGTGCACGCACGCGCACACACGTGCAGGAGCTAGCCTATGAACAGTGACTGAGTGAGTGTCCCTACTACAGTAAGTAAGTAGTAACTGTCAGGAAGTAGAATTTACAATAATCAATCAGTAATCAGAAGGAAATAGAGTGTGTGTACAGTACACAGACAGTGAGTGCACACACACACGCAGGAGCTAGTAGCCTATGAACAGTGACAGTGAGTGTCCTAGTACAGTTACAGTATATAACTATTCAGAAGGAAATAGAGTGTGTGTACACAGACAGTGAGTGCAAGCACACGCAGGAGCTAGCCTATGAACAGTGACAGTCAGTGAGTGTCCTAGTACAGTTACAGTATATAACTATTCAGAAGGAAATAGAGTGTGTGTACAGTACACAGACAGTGAGTGCACACACACACGCAGGAGCTAGTAGCCTATGAACAGTGACAGTGAGTGTCCTAGTACAGTTACAGTATATAACTATTCAGAAGGAAATAGAGTGTGTGTACACAGACAGTGAGTGCAAGCACACGCAGGAGCTAGCCTATGAACAGTGACAGTCAGTGAGTGTCCTAGTACAGTTACAGTATATAACTATTCAGAAGGAAATAGAGTGTGTGTACACAGACAGTGAGTGCAAGCACACGCAGGAGCTAGCCTATGAACAGTGACAGTCAGTGAGTGTCCTAGTACAGTTACAGTATATAACTATTCAGAAGGAAATAGAGTGTGTGTACACAGACAGTGAGTGCAAGCACACGCAGGAGCTA
This sequence comes from Hyperolius riggenbachi, assembly GCF_040937935.1. Classification (NCBI taxonomy): domain Eukaryota; kingdom Metazoa; phylum Chordata; class Amphibia; order Anura; family Hyperoliidae; genus Hyperolius; species Hyperolius riggenbachi. The sequence continues at coordinate 161,153,298 of NC_090648.1, read as the reverse complement.
GCCTATGAACAGTGACAGTCAGTGAGTGTCCTAGTACAGTTACAGTATATAACTACAATACAAAATACAATCACTAAGTAGTAAAGGACAGCAGAAATACTGTCTAATACTATCTAATACTGTCTAATACTGTCTAAATACTAATGAGAAATAAACTAACAGAGGACAGGAGGACAGCTGCCCACACAGGCAAGGCCCTGAGGCCTAAAGCTGTAAGCCTGCAGCAGCTGTCTGAGTCTCTCTCTATGTAACACAAAAGCTACTAACTAAAATACAATGTCTATCTAACTAACAACAATATAGGTGTGTATAGGAGGTGTATGTGAGCAAAAACGCTAGGTAAATGACCACAATAGAGCTCTTGCTAAGCCAAAGCACAAAGGAGCAACTCTCTCTCTATGCAAGTCTCAGGCAAGGACGGAGAAACGGAACATGGCGGCCGCTATTTATAGGGTAGGGGCTGGCCAGGGTCCCCCTCTGTGATTGGCTGCCGTCAGAGGGCCTGGGAGCCCTCTGATTGGCTCTAAGGACATCAATCTGGGCTATGACGCTATTCGAGCTCGGTATTCGAGCTCGAATAGCGCCGTTTGCTCGAATAGCTCGAATAGTGAATGGGCTATTCGCGTTTACTCGAATAGCCCATTCGAATAGCTGCAGCTATTCGGAGCTCGAATACCGAGCTCGAATAGCTGGAAAAGAGCTCGAATATTCGAGCTACTCGAATATTCGAGCTCTGCTGAGCACCACTGCTCAGGAATTTTTCTTGATTATTCATTTTTGAAGTTACCCTTAAAGAAAACCTGAACTGAAAATTAAAAGTCAAAATAAGCATACACAAGTCATACTTACCTCCTGTGTAGTCTACTCCTCAATCTCTTTTTCCTCTCCTGCGTCCTGTTTGTCCACTGTGATCAATGGAATTTTTCCGTCCTCCATTTTGAAAATGGCCATTACACCATAACAGCTTTCTGGTCAGCACACAGTTAAACTGTAACATCGCCCACTTGAGCCATAGGGAAACATGGACACATCAGTTGTCCTCTCAGCTGTAACTGACAGCAACTGATATATAACTGACAGCAACTGATATATTTCAGTTCTGACAAAATGTTGTCAGAACTGGAAGGGATCACTGTCAGAAGAAAATGGTGATTTTCTGAGAGGAACTGATGGCAAGGTAATTATGTAATGTTCATTTGAAGTTACCTCATGTGTTTTTTTAAAGAATTTTACTCAGTACAGGTTCTCTTTAAGAACAAGTACTTCTAGATCTTACATACTGCGTCCTGGTTCACAGAAGTGTTGGCTCACTGGTGTGTCCATTTTGATTTTAAAGCGGTGATGGTTCATTCTTGTGCACAGTTTTTTGTCCTGTTTCTCCTATATAGATTCCTCTTGAGGGGCATTTCATTATATTTCTGTGAGTTTGGTATTTGTATTTGGCTTGTGCCCAAGATATAAGGGCAGGTCTCACACCTTCTGTTATTGCAGGGTAATGTGCCTGGAATTTCTGGTGTAGATAATGCACGTCTGATAATCATTTGTCCCAATTTAGGAGGTTGTCTGAAAGCAAGCAGTGTTAAATCAGGAAAAACTTCCTTCAGGTGTTTGTCTTTGTGGAGTATCGGTGTTAGGGCTTTCAATATCTTCCTCAGTGTCTTTAATTTTGGGTTGTAGCGGACCACAATTGGGATTCTATTGTTTTCAGTCTTTGGGGTGTACTTCAACAGTTCCTCTCTTGATTTTAAAGTTGCTCTGTGTATTTGATCATCAACGATTCGTGGATGATATCCTGATCTATGAATATACTACGTAGTGAAATAAGTTGTCTGTCTCTGTCCTCTGAATTAGAACATATTTGGTTATACCTCAGAGCCCGGCTGTAAACAATAGATTTTTTTGGTGTGTTCCGGATGGAAACTCTTCCATTTTAGGTAAATATGCCAGTCAGTTGGTTTATAGTATATGTTTGTAAAATTCTATCTTGTATATAAATTGTGGTATCCAGGAAATTGACATGGGAGGTTGAAAAGCTGAGCGTTAACTTGAAGTTCTTGTGGTACTCTGAGAAGTTTTTGTGGAATCTGATTAATTCTTCCTGTGATGCTGTCCAGATTAATAGGATATTGTCTATAAATCTGAATTAAGCCCATGGTTTAATTTCCGAAGTTGAAAGGGAGTTTTGCTCCAATCTGGCCATAAATAAATTAGCATACTGGGGTGACATCCTACTTCCCATAGCACTGCCCATTGTCTGTAGATATATATCATTCCCAAATGAAAAATAGTTGTGAGTTAGTATATACCTGATAAGTTGTAGTGTGGGCTCTGTTGGTAGATCATTTAGTTGAAAGAAATGTTGGCAAGCTGCAATACCATCCTCGTGTGGAATGTTGGTATAAAGGGATTCAACATCCATTGTAGCCAGGATAGCACCCTCTGGGATCGGACCCATGGCAGTCAATACCACCTGTATGCTTAAACAATAATACATTCCTAAGTGCATGGACTGATGCCTCACCTTTCATCTACTTCATACATACCAATCATTAGCAGTTGCCAGATACTGGGCAGAATGCTAACTTCCACATAATCTCTAGATTGTAAGCATTGCAAGGGCAGGGACCTCCTCCTACTGTTTATTATTTTTCTGTAATTTACTATATAAACGTGTACCAATTTTAGTGATAAACCTCAATCCACACATTAACTATGTACGTATTTGTACTTGTGTTGCTGGATGGCATGACGGTACAGTGTCTTGAACTTCTCATGTTTATATGTTCTCTGTTATACAGAGCACTATGGAAGATGTTGGTGCTATATAAATAAAACATAATCATAATGATTATGTAATACAGGAAGTTTTTCAGTAAACCAAGGAGTCCTAAATTGAAGCAGATAATTTGGGTACACAGTGCATTCATTAAATGAGGTGCCTCCATAGACCACAATGTAATTTGCAGCCATAGCAGCACCAACTGAGTAAACTGGGCACCATGATTCAAATATTATGTAGCCAAACTCTATCTCCACAGCAAGCAGAAGGGGTGTGTAATCTGCGCTGGAGTTCAGCTATTATATACTCAAACTCTGGCTATCAGAAAACACTTCTTCAACAGGCGCTGGATTGGCTATGGCACAGGTTTACTAGTGAACTACCCTGATTCACTACGACAGAGTTTTGTAGAGTGTTTCTTTTCTTGTTCATTTTCATACACTTTTCGATTGGACAAATATATAAAAATGAACCTAAAGCCTTATTCATCTCCTTGTAGTGAGCACTTTTCAAACTGCAATAGCTTTTCTACGCACTTTGTGATTTTAAAAGCTCTTGCTAATGTTATTCTATGTGTGTGCACACTGGAGTGATGTGATTTTGTAAAAATCCCCCAAAGCATTGCATTAGCAAGAGCTTTTAAAATCTCTAGAGCTTAGAAAGGTCTCGTAGTGGGAATCAGCCCTTCAAGTGTTTAGCTTTACATGAGAAAGAAGTTACTGTGCCTTGCATTGATGAAGGTACATTTAGCCTGAAATAGCTGTGTACAACTTGGATAAAGTGGCTTTAAAAAGGGAGATGGAATTGCAAATTACTGACATTCCATTAAAAAATGGACCTGAACTGCATGGCTCTCCATTAGTCAATACCACTGATGTCAATGTGACTGACAGCAGGGTTGGGGCAATGGAAAGATGTGTAGTTCAGATCCATTTTTTAATTACCTGGCAGTCAATGCCCCAGAAACACGACTCTATGGAGGAGGGGCACAGTGAACTATACTGTAGTCATACATTACCTGTGTCCATATCCAGCACCTATATACAGTACTAGAAGGTGCCAAGGTACAGAAAGCTCCTCTCACCTCCATATAGTCTATACAGAGCTGTGTACCGTCTGATATACAGGCTCTGGGTATGGACATAGGTAATGTATATATTTACCTGTTTTGTCTTGGTTTTTCATTTTAACCACTTCACAACTGAGGGGTTTTAGCCCTTGAGCACCAGAGCAATGTTCACCTTTCAGCGCTCCTTCCATTAATTCGTCTATAACTTTACCATTATTTATCGCAATGAAATTAACTATATCTTGTTTTTTTGCCACCAATTAGGCTTTCTTTAGGTGGGACATTATGCCAAGAATGATTTTATTCTAAATGTGTTTTAATGGGAAAATAGGAAAAATGTGGGAAAAAATGCATTATCTTCAGTTTTCGGCCATGATAGTTTTTATATAATGCATGCTACTGTAATTGAAACCCATGAAATGTATTTGCCCATTTGTCCCGGTTATAAAACCATTTAAATTATGTCCCTATCACTGTTATGATCATGTCTGCAGCGTTTACTGCTGGCTGCAGTGGTATTGTAACCCAAGCAGTTCTGATGTCATTACATGCATTTTCTTGCATAGTTTGGTTTGCACTTAAACTAGTTGCTGATTCCATCTGCAGTCACTCTGAAATTAATGACAGTTTAACATGCTCTTGTGTAAACAAACATTGTCTGCTGCAGTGGAGGGGCAGTCCCTTTCCTGCAGGCTGCATATCATTGTCTGCCTTTTCCTGCTATCAGCCTGTGATTAATTACCATTCACTTGTGTGGGAATCTGCAGGTCTGCTCCCATTGGATGACCTCAGTATAAAGAACTGCTTCCTGCAATGTCTCATGGGCTACCATAGTCTCAGATTCTATCTGTTACTCTGCCCGTGCCCCACCTCGTTCCTGGTCCGTGTGGACTGCGCTGACTCCTGCGAAGGGGTCAGCGAGTCCTCCTAGTTCTGCTCTTGTTCTAGAAGTTGTTACTTGCTTGTCTTGTGTCATATATTGGTTCATCGCCAATATATACGCATACTTGCGCATTTTGTTATTTTCCTTGTATTCGTGTTACGTTGATATATCAGTGTCGCTGATATATACGTACACGAACTGTTTATATCCTGTGTTCCGTTAGTCAGCGTTCCAGCACGCTGAGCTAGTTATCCTGTTCCTGGTCCTGTTTGTGGATTGCGTTCATCTCTGCGAAGAGATAGCGAATCCTTCTGAGTCCTGTTCCCTGTATTACTCCAGTCTTAGTCAGAGTTCCTGCTTATGTCATATATCGGTTCATTGCCGATATATACATATGTTAGTCAGACGTTACGAATAGTTTCATTGATAGCTGTAATTGTAATACGCTAGGAAAACATACTTATTGTGTATTTATCTGTGTTACGTTCATCTATCTTGATCCTGCTATTTCCTGTCTCTCCTGTCCTGTCTTTGTGAGGCACGCCATCGCCGCAACGCATTGGCTGCCTCATTCCAGTCTGTCTGGTTTTGGACGCTTGCTGTCGCTAAGTAATCGCTAGCTAGCAAGCGTTCATTCTGTCTACCTGTCCTGATCTCCTCAGTCCTGGTTTATGCGCTCAGCGCTACTTTGCGCTGAGACGTTATTACGAAAGTGTTTTTGGCTGTTCGGATCTGCACCGGCTCTGTGCACCACAATCTCCTATTGGAGTCAGTCCTCTCCTCCACTAAACTGGGGATATCCTGATCCCTTGTGCTGGTGTGTGTACCTCCTTCACGTCAGCTTATGTGTTGTATGCTGACTGTGGAGATTACACCTCCAAGCTTAACAATCACAATGTTTGGCGCCAATATTTTATTTGGAAATAAAGGTGCATTTTTTCAGTTTTGCGTCCAACCCTAATTACAAGCCCATAGTTTATAAAGTAACAGTGTTATACCCTCTTGACATAAATATTTAAAAAGTTCAGTCCCTAAGGTAACTATTTATGTATTTTTTTTATTATAATTTTTTTTTTAGTTACAAAAACAAAAAAAAAATTGGGAGTGTGGGAGGTAATGAGTTATTTTTTTGTGTAAAATTAATGTTTTTGTATATGAAAAATGCTTTAGGGTGTAGGTTCACTATTTACAGTAACTTTTTGGTTATGTGACCTGCAAGCGTAGGAAGTACGCTTGCACGTTGTTTAGGGAGGCTGGGAAACAGGTTTTTTTTTTTCACAATGATCGCGCTGCTTCTCATAGAAGCAGCTGATCATTGCGGGGGCTTAGATCAACGAACGGGAAAGGCTTTTCCCATTCATTGATCTCTGGGCGAGCGGGCGGCGGAGTACACAAGTGCGGGAGCGTGCGCATGAGCGAGCGGGAGCGTGGGCAGCGGCGGGAGCGCGGGAGGTGCGTATATCTCCGTCCCTGGGGGTGAAAGGGTGGAAAAAGGGACGGAGATATCCGCACCACTGGGGTAAAGTGGTTAAATGTTGGGGGGGACTAACTACTCTTTCACTAACTACTCTTGTACCTAGCAATAGGTGCAGGAGCTTTCAATTTGCAGTTTCAACTTACATGAGAGATTGTTTTTCAGGAACAGAGAGGTATGATTAGCACATTCACACACTGAGCAGTAGCAAAGCATAATGGGTGTGCCATTTTTCTGTTGCAAAGCTAAATAAGTTTACATTTCTTTTCTTTTACAGTAAAAAATTATAGTTTGCTTTTTTCCTTAACTCTGCTGCAGAATAAAGAACCCAGAGTGCATCCTTGCAAATGATTCTTTGTCTAAATTATCACTACTACATCTTACAGAGATACTGTGAGCAGTAATCAGTATTGTCAATTAAGGAAATGAGCCTTAAGTACTAAACTTCTACATCTGACTGGTTTTGACAAGATGTACATTTTGAGATTTGCTTTATCTTATAAATTAATGGCATATCATTTCAGTTGCATTTTTTTGTGCATATTTAGATCTACTGAACATACGTGTCAGTAACGTGTGCTTCTAGACCTATACAGAGACATTGACACTTGCATTTTTCATGGTGTACTTTTCTAACTTTCTACCTATGTTTAGTTTTTACTTTATTTTTATTATAATTGTATTTAATTTTATTTGTTTTTTTATTTTATTATTTTTAATTTTTTTGTAAAAATTGTAACGTTTTATGTGTGTTCTCAGTGAGTGTGCTTAAAATGCCTAACTTAGACAACTTGCAAATCATCAATTGGAGAGAATGTACCCACAATGTACTTATGCTGCTGCATATACTAAAGTCTATTATTTAAGTAGCTGATGGGACATTGGTATGGCATGGTGGACACACACATTCTGAATAAGTTTTCCATATAAAGTCTGTATTAAAAGTATAGCTGTTTTAAGCACATGGAAGTTGTTTCCCTGACACGTCACACTGTGTAAATATATGTTCTATGCTTTCTGCAAACAGACTTATAAGAGATACCATTATTGGTCACAGTTATCCTTGCCTATTCACAGACATTTACAACATGTTAACCATTTTTTGTGTGCCTCTTATTTGTTCACATTATATATATATACGGACTTTCTCAGTGGCATACGTCACCAGATTAGGCTTCACCTCCTTTTTGTTCGTTATCCATCCTTTCTATTTATTCTTAAGGATTAAAACATCATCTGTTTTTCTCCAACTCCTGTCATCAAACATATTTGATAACAGGGTGGGATGAGCAATTTGAAATCACAGAATCTGCAATTTGCATTGAAGTAAAAACCGCCAACTTTAGCAGTTGTCACCAAATTAGGTATGTTGGAAAGTAAAAAAAAAAAAAAAAAAGTTTAGTGTTTGAGAAAATCTGTTAAAAAAAAATGAAAATTGTTTTTAAAATGACATTTTGCTGTGGTACACTATAATAAATACAGAGTTCCAAACTCTGTATACACATTTTATACAAGGACCCCAGATGTCCACTCCTAAGTGAAATGGCTTGCTCTGTGCTGCCAGCACTCATTATGCTACAGTTTAGCAAGCCCTGGCAAAACATCTCTAAATGTGCCACCGGGGATCCCCATTAGTCCTTTAACAGATCAATGGGAATCAGTCCTTATGGTGCCCATGCATGGTACAATTTTTTTCATCCAATTTACCATTTCTATGTAATATAAGGGAACTGCCTAAATTATCCTCTCAGTATATTCACTTAATTTACCCTTATACCACATAGAAATGGTAAGATTGGCTGAAATTAAATTGTACCATGTATGGGCACCATTAGGAGGAGGCCCATTGGTCTGTTTAAGGACCAATGGGGAGCCTCGGCGCACATTTACAGACACTTTACCAGGATTTGCTATAGTTAAAGTGGATCCGAGATGAACTTTTACACATTGTATAATTGTGTTCCTTTCCTATTGTTTATAGGGCATTCCTCTTGCCAAATACTTTTTTGTTTCTGTTTTAATACTCTAATTCCTATAAACTAACCAAGCCACGCCCACAGATTTTCAGAGAGCCAAGGCTCTCTCAGACAGTAGCAAGGGCTCATGGGAGCTCAGTCTGGGCAGGAGGAGGGGGAGGTATTACTGACAGAGGTTTCAGAGGCAGAGGGGAGGAGGGAGGAGGAGGGGGGGATTAGGTTTTTTTGCTCAAGATGCAGATAAGCCTGCCTCTGTGTAATGAAATGATAGAAGACCGAGAGCCCAATATAGTGTAGTATGTATTAGTAGGGGTTGGAAATTAAATGACATGTAAGTAATATACTCAAAACCAGGGTTGCCTCTGAAGCAACCACTGTAAAGGCAGGTGGGGAGAACAAGCCTGTCCCCACTCAGGAGTAAAACATCGCTCTCTGCGGATAGAAGAAATTGTAGGGTGGGTCACCCTTCCACCAAGGGTGGACTTCTGAATGCATACAGGTGTACAGAGGCGCCGGAAGTATAAAAATAGCTAAAAAGTTTAAAATGTTTTGGTTGCGGTGGTGGACCAGCTAACCATAAACGGACAACAGGGCTGTTGATTTTCAAAAATAAATATACACAATTTATTCGATTGCTCCCAATAAACAGTCGCAACGCGTTTCACGGGCAAAAACCCGCTTCTTGTTGCTCCTGTCCTTTATTGCCTGAAGAAGCGGGTTTTTGCCCGTGAAACGAGTTGCGACTGTTTATTGGGAGCAATCGAATAAATTGTGTATATTTATTTTTGAAAATCAACAGCCCTGTTGTCCGTTTATGGTTAAACTTTTTAGCTATTTTTATACTTCCGGCGCCTCTGTACACCTGTATGCCTCTGTGTAATGTTTACAAACAACATGTCTGCTGCCATTGTATCACAGGAAGAAATGATCATATTCTATTAAAGCTGTTTGCAGCTAGATTTGCTGTGTAAACTATCTAAACTTTAGATAAGATATATAGACAAGTTACTTGTTATAGTTAGTTTTTCAACTCGGATTCGCTTTAAGTATAGCAAACCCCCTAGCCCCTACGTACACTGCCACCAGCACCTGCCAATCCTTCACCTTGCTGGCACCCACATCACCCTTGACGCCCATCTGTGCCTGCCACTTCTTCCACTGAAGCATTGTTTTATAATAGCAAAGAAACCGGTGGGCCCAATTTATCCTGAACAATTGCTTTATGGATCACATATCCTTAAAGGACACCCAAACTAAAAATAAACTAATGAAATAAACCATTGTCCTTCTCCTAAAAATGACTTTTTATGATATTCCAGTTTTATTTTATGTTTAAATCTACTTTTTAAGTATTAACTGTTTTATTGTTTTTGCTCAATGAAACATTGATTGAAGTATGGCAGAGCTAAAATCTATGAACTATAGACTCTTTTTATATCTTTCCTGTCCTCAGAAGCCATTTTCTGCTAGGAAAGTGTTTTATATTTGGAATTTCTTATCAGTGAGAGTCATACTGTAGTCACTTCCAGTCTAAGTCAGGACTGAGTCAGCCACTTACATACTTGATTTTTAACTCTTTCAGGCAGAGAAAGAAAAAAAGGAACACAGCATAGTTATTAGTGTGCTTGGCACTGTACATACCCATGTCTATCTCATCATCTCATCCGTCACTTTGGGTATCCTTTAAAGAAATGGTCAAACAGCATGGTGGATTTTTTTCATAGATACGATCGCAACTGGCTTACAAATGATCACAAGTTGGATTATTTTATACTGAGGATCGATTTAATACAATCTGTTTATTCAACCTGAATGATACTCTCAAAAAAGAGTATGTATGCTTAAAAAATTGTACCTCTAATTAAGACTTGTAGGATAATCTTGTGAGACACCTGCCTTTGTATAGGATGCAGGGCTGTGACATAGAACATTGTGCTCCTTCATGTCACAGAGGAATGAATAACCTTCAACTATTTGAAAGTTAAATATATCTTAAGGACATTGCAAAAATGTGACTATAAACAACAGAGAAAAGGGGTCATCCTTTCATAAATAAATAAAAATATCTGTTTAATTTGTAAAGTAAAACAGCTTCCCTAACAAATTTCCATAACAAATTAGGTCACTTGGGGCTAAGGGAATTCATACCCCGGTAAATGAAGTATTTAGTCATGCTAAAATGTAAGTTTCTCTGAAGTTTAATTATGATGCATTTCCTAAAGCAGTCTATGGATTACTGCTCCTCTCCCCGATGCTCAAAAAGCAACCACTACATCTCATGTCATTATTTCAGTGAATATGAACACAGAAACAAGCTACAGAGAGCATCAGCTGTTTCCTTTACTCATGAGTAAAACAAAAACCTTTCAATCCAAAGAGTTTCATTAAAATCATACCAAAAACAACATTTGATTTACCATTTCTAAGCTACAGGTTGTAAATATCCGGGGGACGGGGACACTTTTCAGATACTGTCAAGTTCATTGCAAGGGCACAATGTTACTTGGAATGTTTTTGACCTTCTATGCATAAATTGGCCAGCTTCCAATAAGACTACATAACCTGCCAGATTAGAGCCAAGTATCGTCATTATGGAGTTTTGATTTTTCAACTTAAATACCATGTTTACATGTTACACATGCCATTTCCCAATCCTCTTTAGTCACATACATATTTCTACATACTCGTAATTCAGCCAAATAGTGTATAATATTTGAAACGCTGAATATTAACAGGTAGAAATATTTGCATCCATTAAATGTTTGCATCCATCTCCAGTACATCAATACAGAATGCGAAACTACAAGTGCATAGAAAAATGACTGTTGCTTTATTTATCAAATATTTTTAAAAGGGTAGAAATGTGGTAAAAAGGCATACACATAACTTATTAACAAATACATGAGCCCTCTCACCAAAAAATAAATAAAATTAATGAGCACTGCATATACACAAGGTCATGCTCCACATTTCAAAGTAGCTCCTATAGACCTCAGTGTATACTTCACTTAGATCAGTGTCGGTTCTGTTTATGCTAGAGCAAGGGTCCCCAAACTTTTTCGGTCAAGGGCCGGGTCAGCATACTTCAGACTGCTGGGGGCCGGAGTTTACATAAAATTATGTAGAAATTACATTGTACCTACTTATTGTAGACAGCTTCTATTAACATGTGCAGCCCTAATGTTTCCCATTTAACCAGTCCATTTTAACATGTGCAGATACTATGCCCCCAACTCAGCAAGTGCAGTTATTATGTTTCCAACATAGCAAGTCATATGTGAGCCATAATGTCACCAAATGGCCTGCAAAAGCCTGCAGCACAATCCAAAGAAGTCTTTGCAAGCTAGACAAAGAGGCATACCCAGGGGACAACCTGCTGCCCAATTGGACGACAGTGAATGATTGGAAGCCAGTGAATGACTTCTTTCTGGCTTCCATCTGAAAGGGTGGTGCCAGCACTGCTATTCTATATGTGAGCTGCCAATAGTTAAAAGATGCAGCGTTCCACATCTATAAGTAATACAGTTTGTGTGTGGGGGGCCGGTAAAATAGCCTCAGGGGGCCGCATTCGGCCCGTGGGCCTTAGTTTGAGGACCACTCTGCTAGAGTATCCTAGGGTATTCCTTTAGCTGTAGAAAATAAGAGTTCATAGAGTGCAAAATAGTGGGACCCCACATAAAAGGTTATTAGCTCTAACCAGCAAAAATATATAGAATGTGTTGTGTACTTATCTAGCTACAAGGGTCATTGGCTCAGCTACTCTGTACATCGTCCTCACAAACCTCCATCTAGGGAATACAAATGAACAGTGGGAGACTCGTGAACTAATCCCTTGATTCTGTACAATGATGTGGCTCCTCCCATCTGCAGCACCAGTTTGTCCTCATGAACCAAGCCTGGCAAAAAGCCAACTGATGACCCTTCAATTCAGCTCATAAACGAGATTGCAGCAACCACGTGGACCATGAACTGGAGTCTGGCTGTGCGTGGCTCACCCACCTAGCACCTACATATTTCCCACCCAGTGGTGCTTCATCGGGTTGAAACACTGTTAGATGCAGCCAGGTTTTTATTACTGGTTTCTCTAGTTCACGTATATTTGGTTTGCACCAGAAATATTTTTCCTATTAAGACAGTATCTGAAATATATTCTTTATACAAATGTGATGGGTGCAGTCAATTACTGTGCTATGTATAAATTGTAAAAACTACAAGTGACTGAGACAAAGGACAAAGATTTAGGCTCTTGTTCTGGTATACCAGATCCATTTCAGTATTTATGGAACCCTTAGGCCCTGTTTACACTTAATCAGTTGGTACGCTTTTTTTTTTCTTCTCCATAGCAGTGCATTGTGAAAAAGATTTCAGTTAAAACGCGTTAAGTGTGAAAGGCGCCATAGGATAATATGGGACTTACTTTGACAATCAGTTGACCTTTCATTTATAACTGAGAGTGACTGATTAAGCATAAACGGGGTCTAAGTGACTGGTATAGGATTTATCCCAGAACACATAGGCCCATATGCAATTAACTTTTTCACCTGGATTTTCTCCTAGGAGATAATTTTTCAACTTCTTTTTAAAATAACTTTTCAGCATTTTGCAATCACAAAAGTACCAAAAAGTAGGTGAAAAAGTACAATGAAAATTAATTTGAGTATTTTCTTGCTCGCTTGTGGCTTAAAATGCATTTTACTGACAACTTTAACCACTTCCCGACCGCCGTATTGACAATTGGCGGCCGGGAAGTGCACCCCGCAAGGACCGCCGTATTGACAATTGGCGGCGGTCCTTGTAGGGGCATGGGCGGAGCGATCGCGTCATCAGTGACGCGATCCTCCGCCTCCGCCTGGCGCCGCTCACCCGCCGCAACATCCCGCCGGCCATACGGAAGCGCCGGCGGGATGTTAACCCCGCGATCGCCGCATACAAAGTGTATAATACACTTTGTAATGTTTACAAAGTGTATTATACAGGCTGCCTCCTGCCCTGGTGGTCCCAGTGTCCGAGGGACCACCAGGGCAGGCTGCAGCCACCCTAGTCTGCACCAAGCACACTGATTTTACCCCCCCCTGCCCCAGATCGCCCACAGCACCCATCAGACCCCACCCCCCAGACCCCTGTTTGCACCCAATCACCCCCCTAATCACCCATCAATCACTCCCTGTCACTATCTGTCAACGCTATTTTTTTTTTTATCCCCCACCCTGCTCCCTGCCCCCTCCTGATCACCCCCCACCCCTCAGATTCTCCCCAGACCCCCCCCCCCCCAGACCACCCCCCCTGTTTACTGTATGCATCTATCCCCCTGATCACCTGTCAATCACCTGTCAATCACCTGTCAATCACCCATCAATCACCCGTCAATCACCCCCTGTCACTGCCACCCATCAGCCAGCCCCTAACCTGCTTCTTGCGGGCAATCTGATCACCCCCCCACACCAATAGATCGCCCGCAGATCCGACATCAGATCACCTCCCAAATCCATTGTTTACATCTATTCTCTCCTCTAAACACCCACTAATTACCCATCAATCACCCATCAATCACCCCCTATCACCACCTGTCACTGTTACCTATCAGATCAGACCCTAATCTGCCCCTTGCGGGCACCCAATCACCCGCCCACACGCTCAGATTGCCCTCAGACCCCCCCTTATCAATTCGCCAGTGCATTAATTACATCTGTCCTTCCCTGTAATAACCCACTGATCACCTGTCAATCACCTGCCAATCACCTATCACCCATCAATCACCCCCTGTCACCCCCTGTCACTGCCACCCATCAATCAGCCCCTAACCTGCCCCTTGCGGGCAATCTGATCACCCACCCACACCATTAGATCGCCCGCAAACCCGCCGTCAGATTAACTCCCAAATGTATTGTTTACATCTGTTATCTTCTCTAAACACCCACTAATTACCCATCAATCACCCATCAATCACCCCCTATCACCACCTGTCACTGTTACCTATCAGATCAGACCCTAATCTGCCCCTTGCGGGCACCCAATCACCCGCCCACACGCTCAGATTGCCCTCAGACCCCCCCTTATCAATTCGCCAGTGCATTAATTACATCTGTCCTTCCCTGTAATAACCCACTGATCACCTGTCAATCACCTGCCAATCACCTATCACCCATCAATCACCCCCTGTCACCCCCTGTCACTGCCACCCAACAATCAGCCCCTAACCTGCCCCTTGCGGGCAATCTGATCACCCACCCACACCAATAGATCGCCTGCAGATCCGACATCAGATCACCTCCCAAATCCATTGTTTACATCTATTCTCTCCTCTAAACACCCACTAATTACCCATCAATCACCCCCTATCACCACCTATCACCACCTGTCACTGTTACCCATCAGATCAGACCCTAATCTGCCCCTTGCGGGCACCCAATCGCCCGCCTACACGCTCAGATTGCCCTCAGACCCCCCCCTTATCAATTTGCCAGTGCAATATTTACATCTGTTCTCCCCTGTAATAACCCACTGATTACCTGTCAATCACCTATCAATCACCCCCTGTCACTGCCACCCATCAATCACCCCCTGTCACTGCCACCCATCAATCACCCGCTGTCACTGCCACCCATCAATCAGCCCCTAACCTGCCCCTTGCGGGCAAACTGATCACCCACCCACACCAATAGATCGCCCGCAGATCCGACATCAGATCACCACCCAAGCGCAGTGTTTACATCTATTCTCTACCCTAAACACCCACTAATTACCCATCAATCACCCCCTGTCACTGCTACCTATCAGATTAGACCCCTATCTGCCCCTAGGGCACTCAATCACCCGCCCACACCCTCAGAATGCCCTCAGACCCCAGCCCTGATCACCTCGCCAGTGCATTGCTTGCATCTATTCCCCCCTCTAATCACACCTTGAGACACCCATCAATCACCTCCTGTCACCCCCTAGCACACCTACCCATCAGATCAGGCCCCAATTTGCCCCGTGTGGGCTCCTGATCACTCGGCCAATCCCTCAGATCCCCCTCAGACCCCCTTCCGATCACCTCCCCAGTGCATTGATTGCATCTATTTTCCCCTCTAACCACCCCCTGAGACACCCATCAATCACCTCCTGTCACCCCCCTAGCACTCCTATCCATCAGATCAGGCCCAATACAACCTGTCATCTAAAAGGCCACCCTGCTTATGACCGGTTCCACAAAATTCGCCCCCTCATAGACCACCTGTCATCAAAATTTGCAGATGCTTATACCCCTGAACAGTCATTTTGAGACATTTGGTTTCCAGACTACTCACGGTTTTGGGCCTGTAAAATGCCAGGGCGGTATAGGAACCCCACAAGTGACCCCATTTTAGAAAAAAAAGACACCCCAAGGTATTCTGTTAGGTGTATGACGAGTTCATAGAAGATTTTATTTTTTGTCAAAAGTTAGCGGAAATTAATTTTTATTGGTTTTTTTTCACAAAGTGTCATTTTTCACTAACTTGTGACAAAAAATAAAATCTTCTATGAACTCGCCATACACCTAACGGAATACCTTGGGGTGTCTTCTTTCTAAAATGGGGTCACTTGTGGGGTTCCTATACTGCCCTGGCATTTTAGGGGCCCTAAACCGCGAGGAGTAGTCTAGAAAACAAATGCTTCAAAATGACCTGTGAATAGGACGTTGGGCCCCTTAGCGCACCTAGGCTGCAAAAAAGTGTCACACATGTGGTACCGCCGTACTCAGGAAAAGTAGTATAATGTGTTTTGGGGTGTATTTTTACACATACCCATGCTGGGTGGGAGAAATTTCTATGTAAATGGACAATTGTGTGTAAAAAAATCAAACAATTGTCATTTACAGAGATATTTCTCCCACTTAGCATGGGTATGTTTAAAAATACACCCCAAAACGCATTATACTACTTCTCCTGAGTAGGGCGGTACCACATGTGTGGCACTTTTTTACACCCTAAGTACGCTAAGGGGCCCAAAGTCCAATGAGTACCTTTAGGATTTCACAGGTCATTTTGCGACATTTG
Source organism: Hyperolius riggenbachi (assembly GCF_040937935.1). NCBI lineage: Eukaryota > Metazoa > Chordata > Amphibia > Anura > Hyperoliidae > Hyperolius > Hyperolius riggenbachi. The sequence continues at coordinate 161,137,099 of NC_090648.1, read as the reverse complement.
GTTTCAAGACTACTCCTCACGGTTTAGGGCCCCTAAAATGCCAGGGCAGTATAGGAACCCCACAAATGACCCCATTCTAGAAAGAAGACACCCAAAGGTATTCCGTACGGAGTATGGTGAGTTCATAGAAGATTTTATTTTTTGTCACAAGTTAGCGGAAAATGACACTTTGTGAAAAAAAACTATTAAAATCAATTTCCGCTAACTTGTGACAAAAAAATAAAAACTTCTATGAACTCACCATACTCCTAACGGAATACCTTGGGGTGTCTTCTTTCTAAAATGGGGTCATTAGTGGGGTTCCTATACTGCCCTGGCATTTTAGGGGCCCTAAACCGTGAGGAGTAGTCTTGAAACAAAAATGACCTGTGAAATCCTAAAGGTACTCATTGGACTTTGGGCCCCTTAGTGCAGTTAGGGTGCAAAAAAGTGCCACACACGTGGTATCGCCGTACTCGGGAGAAGTAGTATAATGTGTTTTGGGGTGTATTTTTACACATACCCATGCTGGGTGGGAGAAATACCTCTGTAAATGACAATCTTTTGATTTTTTTACACACAATTGTCCATTTACAGAGGTATTTCTCCCACCCAGCATGGGTATGTGTAAAAATACACCCCAAAACACATTGTACTACTTCTCCCGAGTATGGCGATACCACATGTGTGGCACTTTTTTGCACCCTAACTGCGCTAAAGGGCCCAAAGTCCAATGAGTACCTTTAGAATTTCACAGGTCATTTTGAGAAATTTTGTTTCAAGACTACTCCTCACGGTTTAGGGCCCCTAAAATGCCAGGGCAGTATAGGAACCCCACAAATGACCCCATTTTAGAAAGAAGACACCCCAAGGTATTCCGTTAGGAGTATGGTGAGTTCATAGAAGATTTTATTTTTTTGTCAAAAGTTAGCGGAAATTGATTTTAATTGTGTTTTTTCACAAAGTGTCATTTTCCGCTAACTTTTGACAAAAAATAAAATCTTCTATGAACTCACCATACTCCTAACGGAATACCTTGGGGTGTCTTCTTTCTAAAATGGGGTCATTTGTGGGGTTCCTATACTGCCCTGGCATTTTAGGGGCCCTAAACCGCGAGGAGTAGTCTAGAAAACAAATGCTTCAAAATGACCTGTGAATAGGACGTTGGGCCCCTTAGCGCACCTAGGCTGCAAAAAAGTGCCACACATGTGGTATCGCCGTACTCAGGAGAAGTAGTATAATGTGTTTTGTGGTGTATTTTTACACATACCCATGCTGAGTGGGAGAAAGATCTCTGTAAATGGACAATTGTGTGTAAAAAAAATTAACAAATTGTCATTTACAGAGATATTTCTCCCACCCAGCATGGGTATGTGTAAAAATACACCCCAAAACACATTATACTACTTCTCCTGAGTACGGCAATACCACATGTGTGGCACTTTTTTGCAGCCTAACTGCACTAAGGGGTCCAAAGTCCAATGAGCACCTTTAGGCTTTACAGGGGTGCTTACAATTTAGCACCCCCCAAAATGTCAGGACAGTAAACACACCCCACAAATGACCCCATTTTGGAAAGTAGACACTTCAAGGTATTCAGAGAGGGGCATGGTGAGTCCGTGGCAGATTTCATTTTTTTTTGTCGCAAGTTAGAAGAAATGGAAACTTTTTTTTTTTTTTCACAAAGTGTCATTTTCCGCTTACTTGTGACAAAAAATAATATCTTCTATGAACTCACTATGCCTCTCAGTGAATACTTTGGGATGTCTTCTTTCCAAAATGGGGTCATTTGGGGGGTATTTATACTATCCTGGAATTCTAGCCCCTCATGAAACATGACAGGTGGTCAGAAAAGTCAGAGATGCTTGAAAATGGGAAAATTCACTTTTTGCACCATAGTTTGTAAACGCTATAACTTTTACCCAAACCAATAAATATACACTGAATGGGGTTTTTTTTATCAAAAACATGTTTGTCCACATTTTTCGCGCTGCATGTATACAGAAATTTTACTTTATTTGAAAACTGTCAGCACAGAAAGTTAAAAAAATCATTTTTTTGCCAAAATTCATGTCTTTTTTGCTGAATATAATAAAAAGTAAAAATCGCAGGAGCAATCAAATAGCACTAAAAGAAAGCTTTATTAGTGACAAGAAAAGGAGCCAAAATTCATTTAGGTGGTAGGTTGTATGAGCGAGCAATAAACCGTGAAAGCTGCAGTGGTCTGAATGGAAAAAAAGTGGCCGGTCCTTAAGGGGTAGAAAGCCCTAGGTCCTCAAGTGGTTAAAAATATCAACTTGGAGAAAACTAAGGAGAAAAAGTGAATTGCATATGGGCCACTTTTTCACCTGAGTTTTCTCCTAGGTGATATTTTTAAACTTGTCAATAAAATGCCTTTTAAGCCACCAGAAAGCAAGGAAATACTCAAAATAATTTTGATAGTACTATTTCACCTACTTTTTGGTACTTTTTTAGTTGAAAAGTGCTGAAAACTTATTTTAAATCGAAGATGAAAAATTATCTCCTGGGAGAAAAGTCAGGTGAAAAAGTGAATTGCATATGGCCCAATATGTATTACTTACTCTAAAGCTGGCCTTATGTTTTGATTTTTCAAGCAGATGCGATCAAGCTTGATGGTGTTCTAGTGCACCTAATATATCAGATAAATTAATTTTTGAATTATTATTGATAGTTCTAGAAGTGTATGCTGTCCACAAATGCCACTTTCACATTGTTACATATGTTTTTCTGTGATGATTAGGTAGGGCATAGTTAGTGCATCATTTCTTTGCTTACATCACCTTATGTAAACACAATCCTACTAATTTTCCACTCCACAATATGTAGGTTGACATCTGAACATTATAGTTTTTTGTTTACATAACACAACATTTAGGCAATGTCAATTGTGATGGCAGAGTGAGGAGTCCCTAGCCCTGCACTATGAAAGGGCCAGACTTCATTGACGTATAATGATATCATTCGAAATGATGTGGAAACCACACTTTCAGAAATATGACAGATTACTACAGTGGTATGGTGTCTGTAATTCCCAAGTTCAAAACAATGCAGTGTATTTATATCAATAAAATTAGCACCACTCAAGTGGATCACAGGATGTCCACAAAGTAGTTGATAGTTAAGAAAATGTTTAATCTCTACTAATACACTCCTTACATATCTGAACTCCCAGTAAATCTGCAGTCCATTCAGTGAACAACACATAGGCCCATATGCAATTTAGCTTTTTTCCTGAGTTTTCTCCTAGGTGATATTTTAACACCTTCTCAATATAATGCCTTTAAACCTCTAGCAAGCAAGATAATTTTGGCAGTACTTTTTCACCTGCCCTTTGATACTTTTTCAATTGCAAAATGCTGAAAAGTTATTTATAGAGAAGATGAAAAATTATCTCTTCTGAAAACTCAGGAGAATGCGTTACCAGTTGGCAGATAGGCCATAGGCCCATATCCTTTAAACATTTTCTCCAGAGTTTTCTCCTAGGAGATATATTTGTAAACCTCACCAATAAAATATTTTTAAAGCTCTCTCAATGCAAGAAAATACTTAATATAAGTTTGATATTACTTATAAACCCTCTTTATACTACTTTTTCATTTGTAACATGCTGAAAATAAATGTTATAGATAAGTTAAAACATTATCTCCTTGGAGAAAACTCAGGAGAAAAGACAATTGGATAAGGGCCAAAGAGATTTTGATGAATGACCTTTCTCAACTGATGGTTTAGAACACACGAGTATAGAAATGATTTAGGAGAACATTTTGGAAAATGGAAAAGAGTAAAATTTACAGAGTGAGTCAATATTTCATTCCAGCTTTGTTCCACAACATTTTATTTCTTTTGCGAATGTACATGACATGTGGCCAGAAAGCGCCATTTAAAATCCCAATAAAGGATTTTTTTTGGTTGTGAAGGTCAATTTATTTAGCATAATAGAATTCACTTCCATGCACAGCACGTAAAAGTTTATGCAAAATGTCAAGCCACAAATGTGATTGTTTTTTCTAAAGTCGTTATAAGATCCACCACGTGCGGTTATTCTCCGGCATCATGCGGGGAGCCACCTGTAATTGCCAGTACTGTCAGATGCAAAGGAGGGTGAGAAAGATCTGCATGGAAAAAGTCTATAAGGCAAATTAGCTGAGCTTCTGCACATGCAAACCCTTTTAGTCCTGTATCTCGTTTAAGGGCAGCAGGTCGTTTTTGCATTTGTATCTTGGCTGTGTATGCAGTTGTGGTTTTTTTTTTGCTCAGTTTTTCTGATGTATTAAAAGCCAGCCAAGATGATAGATAACAGATGTTCTTTGACAGATTGTGTCATTTATCACAGAACAGCCTCAATCCTACTTACAGGGCCTTCTCCATATGTCACTGTCTGATTCCGGACCGCCCCAATGCATCATTTTTTTAACACAGTCTACTGTAATTTCTAAGTTACAGCTCGTTTCAGTTTTCTCAAATGCTGACTTGTTTTTTTTTTTACATCTCTCACATTAAGCTAACCGAACTGTGGCGTAAAAGGAGGGGAATCATTTACAAATTAGAGGGAGTTCAAGCATGCTTGGAAGAGAAAGAGTAGATTTATGGATGAAAAGTGACTAGACACATGATTGTACTGAATGGAAGTAAATGGTTTATCTGTAAGATGGATTGTGAAACGCGTGAAGGTCCTGCCCTGTGAAATCTATACAGACTGGATTCTTGTCAGATGATTTCATTACAGTGATGACAACTGTCATGTACACATAGATGTATGTTTTCTCTTCTTTTCTTACAGAGAAAACAGGAAGCTTCATTTTAGCTGTTGTCATCACACAACTTTGTTTGTAGTTAACTAGTTTAGTTAATACAGCATAGTGCCTATGGTCCATCTCTCTGTTGTAGAAGTGGTGCAGATCAGTATTTTAAAAATGCAAGTGCTCTATAACAATTGGAAGGGGTGGTCCTAGCAGAGACACGTATGGATTGGTGTAGTGGGTTTTTACACTGGCAGACAACAAGCATCAATTTAAATGCAGATATTCTGCCATTTTGGTGTGTCAGCATATCTATCCATCCATTTCATCTTCTAACCCTAACAAATCCCCTTATCACTAAATCCTCTCCATGATTCCTAACCCTAATTAACTCAACAAGATAACTAGTGATCTCAATCAGCTAATTAAAACTACGTAAAATTGCCCATCATTTTTTGCAATTAGGCCCATACGTAATTACGATTTGTAAATTCAATTGATTTTGTGTAATCATTTGCATCATTTTTGGGTAATTTTCACTTAATTTTGTGTGGAGCGGTGACTAGCAAAGCTTCCATACACGCTATTGTCACCAAAACGGCTACATAAGTTAATGAGACTAGTAGGTACAAGTCAAAAAAATAGTTTAAAAAAAAAATAATGTTGAATGCGACTTTTAAGCAAAAATGCCATTGAAAATCATTTTGTAATAAGTTTGTGTTTTTGCGAACGTTTGCACTAAAATAAACATTTTTTTTTTTGCAGTTAAAAAAACAATTGTTCACTTTTTTTGCAATAAAAATAAATATTTTTTGTGTTTTTGCAGTAAAAATAATGATTTTTCACATTTTTGACAATTTCCTTGAAAATTAAAATGCCATTTTCAGTGTGAAAATAATTTTCGATAAACACTGCTGAGTGCTCTGAAATTATGAGTTTCCACTCAAAATTCAACATTTCTAAATTCAAATGTGAAAGATGTTAATTGCTTATTCCCAAGCCTCATTAGTTTCAATCAGAGGCAAGAACTAGTTCACAAAAAATTGCATTGACTTCAATAGGGCAAATTTTAGCGGTCAATAACAAAGACCACATACCGCTATCGTCACCAGATTTACTAGGCATGTTAGGGGGAATAATGGGAATAAGTCAAAACGTTTTCGAGAAGACCTTGAGTTTTGAAAAAATTGATTTTAAAATTTTGATTTGAAAAATGTTTTTTAAATGCACCTAATGCAATTCACTTTTTTTCTCCTAAGTAAGTTCTTCCTAATTTTTACATTTTATCAATAAAAAGCCCATTAAACCACCAGCATGCAAGCAAATACTTTTAACAATACTTTTTCACCCACTTTTTGAGTACTGAAAAGTTATTTTAAACAGAAGAAATTATCCCAGGGCAAAATGTATGAGAAAAAGTGAATTAGTTTAGCCCCATGTATCCTACCCATCAATATTGCAGCTGTACATATCTCCCTGGTAGGGATGGTCGGAAAATCTCAATGGAATTACGATTTATGAGTTTCCAGACAGAAATCAGCTTTCAACATCGGTAATCAGAAATTGGAGTCTGAAAGTGGAATTCCGTGGAAATGCTGCATTACCGCAAGTTGGAAGTTTTAGCCCAACCAAAAAAACTCGGAAGCATTGGACCAATCTCAGAATGCAGAATTTTCCATTGGAAATCGTAATACTGCAGAATTTTAGACCAATCCGAGTCTTGTAATTGGCCTTAAATTGTAAACTTTAGGCCAATCACAAGACTTGGAAAAACTCGAAAGTATCCAAGTCTTGTGTGGTCTTAAATTGTGTGGTATTCCAATTTTGTAAACTTTTGCAGTCTCTGATTGGTCCAATACTTCTGGCTTGGAAATATTTGGCCAATCAGAGAATTCAAAACTGTCTCATAAATGTCAGCATGACAGCTGACATCTGCAAAATATAGCAGATTCTGCAAAAACAACCTTTTTTTAATTACACAAGTTATTAACAAAAATGGTAAAAAAAAAAAAATAAAAAAAAAAACTTTCCACAGAAATCAGATATTTCTGGTTTCTGTGGAAAGCCATGAAATTGAATATCAGTATTTATAGAAATTAAAATGTCTGTGAAAATGGAAATCGACATTTCCAACAATCCCTTATCCTTGGCAAAAGCAGTGAATATGCTACTGGGGTTTTCTATGGGTCATTACACTCCTATTTTGGTAACCACAAAAACAGAAAGACAGACAGAAACATAAGTCAATGAGCAGGGTTGCTCAGGTAGTACTTTTTAATACCCGCCCAGATCCGGATCCGGGTACCCAGATATCTGGATCCGATTCGGGTACCCGGATCCGACCTTGCGGATACCCGAGTGAATTCGGGTATCTGACAAAATTACCTGCGGGTACCCGACCTATTCAGGTATCTGGATAGAAAAAACGGAAGTGCCCTTTAAATAGCTTTAAAAAGGGTTTTTAGGGTAAATGATGCATGTGCCAAAGCCACCGATGCATCCTCCTCCTCAGAGTCAGAGCTGACATCCCCATCCTGTGGATGGTAGTCATGGTCCTTCATCCCATCATCAACATCATACCCCCCCTCCTCAAAACCCAGAACATCCTCCTCAAACTCCTTGCGGCTAACAGCCCTAAGTTCAATCGTGGCGCCTGGAGCAAAAAGCTCGTTGCCTGAGGGTAGGCTGCCCGCTGGGGTCGACACTGACACGGCAGACCTTCTGAGGGTGGCCGTAATGTTGCTCCCTGTCCTCTTGCCCTTGCTGCCCCTCCCCCGGCTGTCGGTGCCAGCAGACATAGTACAACTTATACGTGATGATGTTACCAGATGATGTGGGGTACTTTTACTTTAATGAAATCGGGGTTGGACTCTAAATCAAATCAGCACGGAGTGACAGACCGCAGAGTAGAGGACAGACAGTGCACACTATCTGTCTAACTGTCACACTGACAATGCTCTGCACAGCAGCACTGCAGTAATCTGTAGTAAGCTAACACAGTACTACTCTCTCTCTAACAACTAACTGCAGTACTAACTAACTATATAATACAATACAATAACACAGTAATCCTATTCCCTAACCTATACTGTCCTGCTGGCCTGCACAGCACACAGACAAAAACAAGACCTAATTGAGTAAATGAAATCAAACAATTACATTAGCTAGCTAAAAAAAACAATAGAACAATAGTGTAGTGAAGGTGTTTAGCACTCAAAGCTTTAGGTTTATCACTGTATACAGGCAGCACTTGCTAATCCAACAGCACTGGAGCAAGTCTGTCAGTGACCAGCCAGCCAGCCACACAAGCAAGGACGATCTGTCTCATCATGCTAGCCCTCCTTATTACACAGGAGGGCTGGCCAGGGTTCCTTTCTGTGATTGGGTGCCAGGGCTTAGGCTGGGAGGCCTCTGATTGGCTCAATGAGGTCAGGTAGGGCTGGCCAGAGTTCCCCTCTGTGATTGGTTGCTAGGGCTTCTGCTGAGAGCCCTCTGATTGGCTAGGGGCCCTCTGATTGGCTCAATGACATCATCTCCCTTGTTACAGTACCCAGATCCAGATACCCGTCGGATATCCGCGGGTATCTGGATTATGCAGCCAGATACCCGCAAAGAGCTAACCAGATATTGGCCCAAGTATCTGGATTTGGATCCAACCCAGAGAGTGTAAAAATGGTCGGGTACCCGGGTTTCCCCGGGTACCCGGATCTGGATGAGCATCCCTGTCAATGAGTCCTTATTATTCCTTTTTATTTTCTGTGGGCTGTATTTGTTAGTTATTTTTGTCATTTTTCTATATCATTAATGCACTATTTTTGTTTTCTAAATACGTGATATGAAATCCTTTAAGGCTTTATCCTATTTTGAATTAAATATGATTCTGCCCCTTTGCAATACCATAGAAATACTGCATTTTGCATAGATCAAAGGGTTAAGCAAAAGGTTTTTTTTTTTTTTTTTGCATACCTTTTTTTTTTAAATTTATCCCGGGATAGAAATGTGGTAGCAATTAATTTGATTTTATATGTGTGAGCAATGGTTGCCTGTTACCCTGTACTCAGGATGGCACGTAGATTGTGGTCCAGAAAATCAATGTGCAAGGTAAGGCTGTGCCAGTGTTTAAACAATATATAGGTTGTCTAGGTTGACAATAAACCAAGGTACTGTTACTATATTTCTTTATACAGTCTCCAAACCTAAAAACATGTCTGCGTGTACAGAGGATTTAAAGTTGGGTGTGAAGTAGATTATGAGCTTTCCTGTGTATTACTAATCTAAAATACAGATATTTAATATTTACAATCACAGTACGGTTCAACCTCAAAGGGAAGATTTTCAATTTGGTAACAACCTCACTCTAATATCATGCTTGGTGTGATATTCCATTTTCTAAAACTACAATTCATGATCCTCTACAAAAGAATAAGAGAAAAGAGTTCCAGAAAATGAGTCAATAAACTTTTATGGTACCATATCTTAACACTATTATTAATATGGAGCAGCTTAAAACATTTTTACTGAGTAAAGATTTCCTGACAAAAGTAAGAGTTATATGTCTAGACAAATGAAGTCCTGGGATGGATAAACTCAACAAATATTCTTAGGATTGATCTTAGCATGATGCACATTTTATGTGTTGTCCTCCTGCAATGCCATATATTTTAACTCATATTAACACTAATTTATTACATAACGGTTACTGTATAATGCTGCATGACTGCTAAAAAAAAATCCCAGGAAGCATCATTGTAGATTTGTTGACCCCCAAAGACAGTAGGATTTTTATAGTGTCATTATACTATGAAGTAGAGTTGTTTTAATATTTTGAGAGGCAGTTTAGCTTAAAATTTGCATTTTTTTAAAATGTGGAATTGAGCAGGAAAATTGCATTTTAGACAGTTTTTATAGAATAAAAAATGTTGTCTGGGAAATGTGTGGCCATCAGGGTAGGAACTAAAAACAATGAAAATTTGCTCATTCGCATTCCCATGTTTGCTTTTGCTACAGTAAGGCCTCATTCACACTGGAGCATTTTACTATGGCTTTCAGCTTGTGCGTAAATCACTAGAGCTTGAAAAAGCACTACGGCAATGCAAATCAATGGTAGTGTTCACACTGTTGCAAATGCCAGTGATTAGCTATGTGCTGAAATCTCAGGAGTGTTGCATGCAGCATTTTTTTTGCAATTTTGGAGAGATTGCATTTCATTGTTAAAGAATCACGAAACGTAATTGCTCCAAAATTGCTTTCCTGTACAGTGAAAAAAAATCACAGGAAAATCACTGTGCACACTAGTGATTTTGCTAGCGTTTTGTGATTCCCAGTGTGAATGGGGCCTAAAGCCAATCTGGAGTGAATATAAACTGCTAAGATAAACCATTGTATCTATTGTCTTAAAGGGACCCTGAACAGAGACTAAAAATGGAATTTTAACTTACCTGGGCTTACTGCAGCCCTCCTCCCCACCCCCAGCCTGTGAGGTCCCTCGCATACTTTGAGGTCCCCTCGGTTCTCCCTCTAGAAGCTCTGGTAGTGCGAGACTTTGCCAGGAGTCATACGCAAGTGCACATGCATGGCCCATTTATGTGCTCATCTTGATTATGTGCCCATTGCCATACGCGTTTTGCTCAAGCATGGCTCATTCTTTTGAGAACTGCACATGTGCAGAGCGCTTATGGAGATGGGTGTGTGATTGAGTCGCACACATGAATGGGCCACGCATGTGCAGCTGCGCACAATTCCCAGCGAAGTTGTGCGCTACCGGAGCCGCCAGTGGGAGAAAGGCGGGGACCCAGAAGACACAGAGGGACCTTGTAGTCTATGGGGTGCTGGAGTCCCGGGTAAGTTCAACTTTAATTAGTGATGGGCCAACATGTTTGCCAGTGAACAGTTCAGAGTAAACATTCATTGTTCATATTGATCACAAACTGAATGCAACATTTGCTTTCACCCTACACGTGGTGCCATTTTTGACCCTTCATCTCTAAATTGGGTGGGACAAGACAGCCAATTATGCATTTTTACTACACCAGCCCCACACCTCCCCCTTTAAAATAAATAAACCTGACAGCTATTTTACAGTCTGCCTGGAATCAGTGTAGGCAGAGCTGTGCTGCCGATTGAGGGACAGATAGGTAGCTTGCTGACACTGTTCTGTGTTATCCAGTATTATGTAGTTGCTTCCATAGGTGTTCCGCTCCTTGCAGTTCACCAACTAGGTAACCCAAAAGTCCTTTTTCAATATTGATCCTGCTGTTATTTTTTGTTGCTGCTTGTGGTGTGGTGTCTAGATAACTTATAGTACACCCCCCCCCCCCTGTGTAGTAAGTGTAGTGTGTGGCCGCAGCGTTGTTACAGACCATCAGCATGTCACTGTGCTAAAATTAAGTGATTGAGTGGCTGACCACAATATACATAAAACAAAAATGTGTCATCTGACATTGTCACACAAAGGGCTTGATTCACTAAGACGAATAGCACACCTTATTAAAGTTAACACACCTTATCAGAGTAGCATAGCAAGCGCTAGGAACCCACAGGGGCTCAGGGCAGGACGAGTGGAGCTCTCGTCATTGTCAGTTAGCAGGCATAAGTTTGCTATGCTACTCTGATAAGGTGTGTTAACTTTGATAAGGTGTGCTAACTTTGATAAGGCGTGCTATTTGTCTTAGTGAATCAAGCCCATAGTGTTTAACATCACTCTTTGTAATGCAGTGTTAGGCTTACACACTGTACTAACAGCAGATTAAGTGACCACATTGTACTTTCAAACAAACATTGTTGAGTTTGTAGTGCAGTCTTAGACCCACACTGAACAAGTGTTGTTTTTATGCGTTCACACAATAAAAAAAAGCCTCTGCATAAAATATGTATTTTGGGGGTAAGATTTTGCTTTTGATTCCCTATCTGCCGTGCCACTGCCCAGGATTTTTGGACAGTTTTGACACCTTTTCAAAAGAAATTGTGGCAAATTTGGCCCTGAATGTTTTTGAAGTTCTCCTGCCATTAAAGTCAATAAGGTTGCCGCAAACATTCGGTTTGGGAACTTTTGTGTAAAAGTTTGTGAACATTCATTTTTCTATGCTTTTCAGTTCCCATACAGACAAATCTTGAACTATTGAACTTTTTTTCTCTTGCATTGAGGTGTTTTTTAACCACACACAGTAGTTTTATCACAATTTGTTATCAGTACTGCTAGTATCATAGAGGTAGGCTGCAGTTCAAAGAAAAAAAAAAAGGATACACAGACTTGTACTAAGTAAGATTGGGGCTGTACATACATTGTTATCTTGTCATGTTACTTCAGATACCCTTTAACCTCCCTGGCATTCAATTTCCCAGGATTTATGTGCAAAAAGTGCAAGGGTCTAGTATACAGCACAGGAGAGTATTAACATGTATGCACATCAATACTGTTCACAGCATGTTTTGTATTGCCCTGTATAACCATCAATACCACTAGGGATGTTATTTTTTTTTAATTCAAACACTGAGAATTTTCAAAATGTAATCTAACTCTATCCATTTAAGAATAGAAGAAGAAAAGATGGGTACCCCCACCTTTCCAGAGTGGACAAGAGAGCTTACAGTCACTGTATTTGTTTAAAAAAAAAAACTTATGAAAAAAGTTCAATGCATCAGGATCTTAGTCCCTGTGGTATGAGTGCAGTAGGTTTATTAAGGACATCTCTTTCAGAAGTACACTGTACTAAGGAGGATTAAAAGGAGGTTGGAGAGTATAAAAAAAACTTCCTATTACAGGTCTCTCAGCATCAAGCCATTGTTCACATGAAATGATTCATTCAACATTGTTGTTAATGTATATAAGTACTCATGGTTTAAAATTCTAGCTGCTAACACTATGGCTTGACATTATATCTATGAGTTTGTTTTTCTTCACCCTCTGAATTCTTGTAGATATATTCCCAAGAAGAAGATCATTTTAATTCGTATGAGGGAATGAATGGCAGTATTTAACGTGAAATGTCAATAAGATCTCCAGGGATGCCCAGATTCTAAAAGCATAGCAGCTGTCTGCTTTATGATATAATGTAACATTCTGATATATGGCCCAAGACAATAGCCCCCGTGCTTATGCCATTTCGGTTTTTATGAAAAGTGAATTTTGTTATAAACTAGTCTAGAAATTGCTGTGTGAGTAAATGGACTTTTTATTGTCCGATACCTAAAATTCTCCTTAGCTCAGTTTGGTTCTACTGCAAAGGTTTTTCTACAACTTTCCTTTTTTAGTCTCTGAATGGGTTTCAATTTCATTGATTGAGCGCTGTTTGCGTCATACAACTTTTACATCACTGTGTAAAATTCAAGTGCCAGATTGTCAATCATTATAAAATAATGCTCAGCGTGCTCCGATACTTCACAGGTAAATTGCTGCAATATATAATTTCTGATGTCTCACGCACAGGCCCTGATATATTATTTTATATTTTTTAATAGGTTCATGGGGGTCTGTATAATCTCCTTTATTTTTTTTACTTGATCAAAATCACATAATACCATTAGTTACCTTTTTCTCACTCCAGCTATAAACTCCAGCTATGATGGAAAAAAAAACACACAATATACTTTAACCACTTGAGGACTGCAGTGGTAAACCCCCCTAAAGACCAGGGCAATTTTAACTAAATGGGCCACTGCAGCTTTAAGGCATAGCTGCAGGCCCATACAACTCAGCACACAAGTGACCCCCTCCTTTTCTCGCCACCAACAGAGCTCTCTGTTGGTGGGGTCTGATCGCCCCCCCCCCCCCCTGTGTTTGTTTGTTTGTTTTTTATATAAATATTTATGGTTTTTTTTAATAAATTGTGTTGCTCTTGTATTTACTGTCCCCCTGCACCCTCCATCCCCCAAGCCGGCCAATGACGCAATCGGCTGTCATAGGCTTCAGCCTATGAGAGCTGATCTCTCCCCTGCCCCCCTCCCGGGGTCGCACGGCTGTCCCCAGTACAGCGCTGCTGCTGATCGCAGCGCTGTACTAACAGAAAAGACGGCGATTTTGCCGTCTAACAGTCTTCCGAGCGGCGATCGCCTGCAAACTGCAGCCCCAGGACTTGACGCCAATTGGTGTTAGGCGGTCCTGGGGCTGCCGCCGCGGTCACGCCCATGGGCGTTACCCGGTCTTTCAGTAGTTACAAAAGGAAAACATTGAATTTTTAACAATTTGTTGAACATCTTTATATGTATTCCTTCATTCATGCTTTCATTTATTTTTTAGGCTAGATTCACAGTGGTCAGTTGCATAATGCACACGTTATAATGAGTGTGAACTGCAATGAAGACTGGCCAGTGGCCATAGACTGCAATGCAAAGCTTGCATGCAGCGAGTTAGGATAACGCGATCAACTACGAGTTGACATGCAGAATTATTCTGCAATGCAACTGAGCACTGTGAACTAGCCCTTAAGGGTACAGGAGTACCTGCACTAAATGCTACAAGTCTGCCTGCAGTTAAACTGAATTTTTTATAATGTCTTGCTCATAAAACAGCATGATTTTGTGCAAAACCAATTCACCTGCTATTACAGTGTGACTGAATTCTGTTTTTCAAATAAAATAAAAACAATAATTCTACATTGAATAAAATGTTAAATGTATATACCTGTGAATCATTGCCCCCCACCCCACCCCCAAATAATTTTTACACAGTCAGGAGAATGTTCCTGTTTGGACCTGCAGTCCCTTATTTCCAAAGGAAAGAAAGAGGAAGTCGTTTTTTTCAGGGATTGCAATTTTAGGAACAATTGCGAGGGAGGGGGAAGTGGGTAGCCATTTTTCTAGCACTTTTGGACCGTTTGTGATTTTTTTTTGAGTGATTTCGAGTGAATAGATGTTCCCTCAGGATTAGTATAAAGAAAAGGAAAAATATTTTCCATCGTGCCAGGCTTTGAACACAGGAAAATGTGTTACAGGTACAGTACAATTATTGTGAGCAGGGGCATAACTAGGAATCACTGTGCCCACTGCAAAACTTTGGATGAGGCCCCCTTCCGCTAAAATCCCCCACACGTGCATGTATTTTCCCCATGCAGATAAAAACAGACAGCAGTGATGCACTGTACACATTTTCTCTATCAATTACATTAGCTTCTGTGATAAAATGTGTATGTTTTCACACATAAAGACATACATAGTGTGCAGAAAACCGACAGATGAGTGTGCTCCCCGCCTCAGCCTATTACACTCACTCTGTCCACCTCTGATGGAGCAGAACTGGCTCTTTTTCTCTCCTTTCCCTTAGTTTGCAGTCTCTCAGGATGAGGCCTCCTGTTGCTTCTGGGCCCTCCTGCAGCTGTATCCCTTGCAGGGTCTATTGTTACTCCCCTTATTGTGAGGGTTCCAAATAATGTTTTTTTTAATTCATTATGTGTAGAGTTTAAACCCATTTTAATGCAGTTAGAGCAGATGCAGATTATTCATAATTATTATTATCATTTACATATTGCTGATATCTCTGACATCAAAGAGACAAAGACAAATAACATTTATAGTATGTTTTTCTCCAGACGGACTCAAAGCGCCAGAGAGAGCTACAACCACTACTAGTCACTGCAGCTACATCACTAGCCACTAGAACACGCTCTATAGGCAGTAGCAGTGTTAGGAAGTGTTGCCCAATGTCTCCTACTGAATAGATGCTGGCTTACTGATCAGAAAGAGCCAAGATTGGAACCCAGGTCTCCTGTGTCAGAGGCAGAGCCCTATTCAGCCACAAAGAGAACACAAGGGCATAGTACACCAAAGGCTGTATCAGCAACAGACATCCATGGCTACAATTACTAGGTAATGCATAATGATGTTGATCCAGGGATTTTATCTGATTGCCATCTGCAGGGCCGGCCTTAGGTTTCACAGCGCCCTGAGCGAAGCCTGATTTTGGTGCCCCCCCCCCATTCATCCTCTTCATGTAGGCAGATCCCCCTTTAGTATATATAGGCAGATTCCCCCCTTTAGTGTATGTATAGGCTAGTCTTGCAGATCCCCTTTTAGTGTATACAGGCAGATCCCCCAGCCCCCCCCCCCCCCCCCAAAGTATCTAAGCAGCCGCATATCCCCCCTTTAGCGTAGGTAGGCAGTTGGGGAACCTTACTTTTTGCTGGTCTTCTCTGTCATACAGTATACTGTCTGTGCAGACTTGCAGTGACAGTGCCGGTGTCACTGGGAACAGGAGATGAGGAGAAGATGGCCAGGAGTCAGGACTCGGACAGGAGTGACAACTCTCTTGCTCTCCACACGTGCTGCGCGCTTCCAGGGGGCAGCTTGCATCTCCCACTTTCACTGAAGCAGGCTGAGCCATGATCTAATTAGCAATCGCATTCGCGAGGGGTGGAGTTACTGGCCCCCACACTCCGCAGGAGGCAGTGACACAGCAGCCGTTTCCTTTCCTGGTTTTCGTCCCCATCACCCCTTGTGGCACCAGGGTGGAGCCACGGTCGGACTGGGACCCTGGGGGCCCACCAGAGAAATTTCAACCTGGGGCCCACATATCCCATAATTGTGGTGAAAAAAAAAATGTATCATGGACAGGGCCAAATGTACATAGCAGCATTGTAATTCAGAAACACCACTGCCCAGCAAAACTTTGCATAGCGCCCTCCTCCAATATAATGTAATGTCCTAGTTACCATACATATGACATTGATTAGACTGTGAGCTCCTCTGAGGACAGTCAGTGACATGACTATGTACTCTGTAATGTGCTGCAGAAGGTGTCAGTGCTGTATAAATACATAATAATATGGTAGGACATTAGACTAGGACTATGGTAGGATTAGAGTGTCAGCTCCTCTGAGGACAGTCAGTGACATGACTATGTACTCTGTAATGTGCTGCATAAGGTGTCAGTGCTATATAAATACATAATAATATGGTAGGACAGACTGACTATGGTAGGATTAGATTGTGAGCTCCTCTGTGGACAGTCTGTGACATGACTATGTGCTCTGTAATGTGCTGCAGAAGATCATGTCAGTGTTATATAAATGCATAATAATAATATGGTAGAACATTAGAGGGATGCATGTAGTGAGGCAAAGAAGGTGGGCACGGGGGGGGGGGTGGAAGCATGAAAGGTGGGCACAGGGGGGGGGGGGACGACGCATGGAAGGTGGGCACAGGGGGGGACGCATGGAAGGTGGGCACAGGGGGGGACGCATGGAAGGTGGGCACAGGGGGGGACGCATGGAAGGTGGGCACAGGGGGGGGACGCATGGAAGGTGGGCTCGGGGGGGGGACGCATGGAAGGTGGGCACAAGGGGGGGGGGCGCATGGAAGGTGGGCACAAGGGGGGGGGGGGACGCATGGAAGGTGGGCACAAGGGGGGGGGGACGCATGGAAGGTGGGCACAGGGGGGGCGCATGGGGAAGGTGGGCACAGGGGGGACGCAGGAAGGTGGGTACAGGGGTTGTAAGGAAGGTAGGAAGGTGAGCAGAGCGCAGCATGCAAGGAAGGTGGGCACAGTAGGATGCTAGGAGAGTAGTCACGCAGAGAGATGCACAGGGAGAGAGGGTGGACACAGGACAGAGACAGAGATGAACACAAGAACAGAGATCAAATGGCAAAAACAAGAAGCCAGAATAAATCACCTCATCCTCCCTGGCTGAGTGTCCCTCAGTCTGGCTGTGTCTCTGCTCTCACCTCCATGTAAGGCTCACTGGCTATCTAGTTGTTATCTCTGTCTCCGATCTCCCCCTCCGTGTACAGCTGCCGGCTGGGTCTGCCTGCGTCTCTGATCTTCCTCTCTCCTCCATGTCCAGCTCCCTCCCAGTGCTCGGCTCGCTCCACTGCTCCTCATTCATCTTGTAAATCTAAATTTCGCGTCTCAGTAGCTGTGGAACGCTGACACGCAGCTGATGAAACATCAAGAGGGGAGGAAGCAGGAGGAGGGGTAGGCGGTGCCCTGGTCCTTCTGCTGCTAATCAGCAGCTATGGATTGACAAACACGTGTGAAAATTACTGGTTCTGATGGGTCAGTACGACCCTGGGCGGAGCTACCACGGAAGATGGATCTGCTGCTAGTACCTGCAGGCTGCAGCCAAGTAGATATGCGGCCAGAACGGCAGGAGCGCCCCCCTGGAAGCCGGCGCCCTGAGCGATCGCTCAGGTCGCTCAGGTCAAAGGCCGGCCGTGGCCATCTGGAGTCGGGAAGGAATTTTTCCCTTTAGGGGCTAATTGGACCATGCCTTGTAAGGGTTTTTTCGCCTTCCTCTGGATCAACAGGGATATGTGAGGGAGCAGGCTGGTGTTGTACTTTATACTGGTTGAACTCGATGGACGTATGTCTTTTTTCAACCAAAATAACTATGTAACTATGTAACAGGTTCTTTTGGAGCTTTAGGAGGTAATACCATATTTTGAATGGAGCTCTTTCTCAGGACAACTAGCACCAGCTTGCCATATTCCTAGACCAGTTGAAATATTCTGGGAAGGAAAACTTTGATGGTATCTTTCACAATAGGTAACATAGTAAAAAGTCCCTCAAAGGAGCTCACAATCAGATCTATTACCTACCACAGATGAACAGATGAAGTCTACTTTCACTACCATATTCGAAGGCAGCTTCTAATTGGACGCCAATTCAATTATTGGTATGTTTTTGGAATGTTAAGGAAGACTCATGAAAACACAGACAGAACATATAAACCACATGCAAACAGTGTCCTGGTCAATATTCACAACTGGCACTCTAAACAATTGTTGGAAACTGGTTAAAGGCAGTACCCATAAATATTACAAATACAAATTAGTGTACTTATATTGTTCATCACTATGGATGTACTAATTTGAGAAATCTTAACTACAAACAAAACTGAAGTGGCACAACTTTTTAAACCCCAATACAAATACCGTATATACCCGAGTATAAGCTGAGTTTTTGAGCCCAAAAAAGTGGCCCCAAAGTGGGGGTCTTGGCTTATACTTGAGTCAGTAACTTCAGCCCCTCCGTTAAATAGGTATGTGCCATGTATTTTGACTGAATGTGCGTCTACTCCAACATGTGCTTTCTGCCAGAGCACCTCGATTATGTCCGCCTGACGTGCTGTTCATTGTATATAGTTTCCTCCCTCCCCCCAATATGTCAGCATGGTATGTGCCGGTATATGGAGCGGTATGTGCAAATTGTTTCCCGCTTAGTCATGCCACCCCCCGCCCAAGCGGTCTTCTGTACTCTGCCGTCCCACACCGGGTGTTTACAAATGCAGTGCAGTGCTTTCTGAATGTGTCTCTTTCCACAGCAGTGTTTTTTCCCTCTTCAAGTGTTTCCCTCGGGAAATGCAGAGTGAACGGGATCACAGTGGAGCGTTTACTTTACCGGGTCCCACCGCAAGGATTCAGATTCTCCAGCTTTTCTATCTCAGTCCCGTCTCTATGACCTCCTGCAGTGGTGCATGCAATGTGAGACGCCTCCAGAGGGCATCATAGAAATGAGGCTGGCAGACAAGCTGGAGAATCTGAATCCTGGCAGCAGGAAACGGTAAAGTAAATGCTCCACTGTGATCCCGTTCACTCTGCATTTAACGGGGGAAACACTTGAAGGGGGATAGAACACTGCTGCGGAGGGGAAGTAACTCAGAACTTACTGCACTGCGTATGCAAACACCCGGAGGGGGATGGCAGAATACAGAACACCGCTCCGGCAAGGTGGAGGCATGACTAAACAGGAAACAATCGCCACTTACCCTTCCAGCTGACAAGTAAACAGCCATCACTGCATTGAACTGCATAAACGGCATGCATAAATACAGAACACCGCTCTGGCATGGGGGGCTGGGCACAACTTAACTGGTGGAAACAATCTGCCTGCACACTCTACTGTAAAGTAGTTTGTGAAGGGTCCCTACCCTACAAAGTGCAAGAAAGAGCAGACCAGACAGATCATACAATTACACTGCAGATATTCAGAGGTTTCACTTGTCAGCCAAAACATTAAAACCACCACCTAATAGTGTGACAGCTCCATCATGCTTCTAAATGATGGGTGAACAGAAATGGGAACAGTCTGACCTGAGAGGCAAAAACATGTTTCCATTGTCCTTCTTACATTATAGTTTATCATAGCTGCCTTTGAAATCACCAAGTCACATAAGGTAGATTTTAAGCTAAAGGTACGGGGGTCAGAGCCCTGGGTTAGTGGTCAGATAGCACTAGAAGATCCTCAGCAAGTTCTGCATTTCCTACCCGCGGGCTTATACTCGGGTCAGTCACTTTTCCCTATTTTTTTATGTAATTGGGAGGGGGGGGGTCGGCTTGTACTCAAGTATATACCGTAGATTCAAAGCTCTTTTACAGCATAGAAGTGAGGGGATAGGTTGAGCAGCTGGAGCAGGAGAACCTAGTAGGGTTTACGGTGAACCAGACACACTGGGAGTTTGTAAAAAACTAAAAGAAACCTGAAAGCCCCTGTCTTCAAAAGCTATGCTTAATATACATTTTCCTTCTTAAAACTGAAGGTATTGCAAAAATTTAGCTCAGTTTTATGTTAGCTGAGCAAGAAGGAACTTCCATGATGCATCAGTTTTGCTCAATGATATGCGAATCATTCCATTATCTCCTTGTTGTACAGCAGAGTAACCAAGCAGTTCAGGGTGACCCAAACTACTAGGAATGTATAGGGGGATAAAAGGGACCAAAAATCCCTCCTACTAAAAAAAGCAAAGCTTGGTGTATTTGCCTTCTTAAAACAGAAGGAAATCTGCAATAATTCAGCTCTAAGTGAGCATTTGTGGTTACCCACAATTCACTACTACTGAATATGCAAATTATCCCATTTTGCCCTTGGTAAGCCAAGCAAGCATCTAGAACCGCTGGTGTATAGCAAGCCTATAGCTTTACATTTTACATAGTCACATCAAACCCACATGTAGACAGTAGTGTTGGGCGAACAGTGTTCGCCACTGTTCGGGTTCTGCAGAACATCACCCTGTTCGGGTGATGTTCGAGTTCGGCCGAACACCTGGTGGTGTTCGGCCAAACTGTTCGGGGTTCGCCGAACTACTGAATGCATGGCCGAACAGGGCCCCTGTTCGGCCGAACAGGGCCCTGTTCGGCCGAATACTGCCCCCCATGGGGTCGCAGGCATAAGGGGGGAGCATGCCCCGGTCGCGGGGGGGGGGGGGTCGGAAATTCCCCCCACCCCCTCCGCTAGCGCTCCCCCCTCTGCCCGCTTCCCCATACAAAAAGTTTGAAACAAGTTCAATAGTACCTGGGCTGGTGGCACTGGCTGGCAGTGGAGTGAGGAGGAGGAGGAGTCCGAGTAGCAGAGTGACGTTGAGGCCGGGCAGCGGGCGGTTCAGCGCTAGTACCCTTGTGGTACTTCCGCCCTTTCTCTGACCTCACGTCCTCTGCATACGAGGGTACGCATCACGCGTACCCTCGTATGCGTCATCACGCAGAGGACGTGAGGTCAGAGAAAGGGCGGAAGTACCACAAGGGTACTAGCGCTGAACCGCCCACTGCCCGGCCTCAACGTCACTCTGCTACTCGGACTCCTCCTCCTCCTCACTCCACTGCCAGCCAGTGCCACCAGCCCAGGTACTATTGAACTTGTTTCAAACTTTTTGTATGGGGAAGCGGGCAGAGGGGGGAGCGCTAGCGGAGGGGGTGGGGGGAATTTCCGACCCCCCCCGCGACCGGGGCATGCTCCCCCCTTATGCCTGCGACCCCATGGGGCCCCCAAAATGGGCATGTTCGGGGGTCCCATTGACTCCCATTGAGTTCGGCGTTCGGGCCGAACATGCCGAACATCTGGCCCATGTTCGGCCTGTTCGGCCCGAACCCGAACATCCAGGTGTTCGCCCAACACTAGTAGACAGCCTGTTTTGGACTTTTGGTCCTCATCAGTACATTTGGTATGGCAGGCAAAGGGTGTATGACCGTACACCTGATTGGCTGATTGGCGCCTGCTGACCAGATAGAGGTAGGAAATTGCTTTAACTGGTAGTGAGCAAATGTGTGTGTTGCAGTTAGCATTCAGTTTAGAGGCAGTGGGGGTGAAGTCCCTGGTACTGAGAGTTCCAGGGCTCGCCTGCATTTGCCTATAGGTATCGCATGGTGGTTTGGGGGCCCCAGCTAGTGAGAGAGACCTGGGACCCCTGGCTGTCATGCGAACCAGTGTGTGTGGTCCTCATCAGTACATGGCAGGTTTGATATGGCTGTATGAGATAGGGCTTGGACCAGTACAACAGAGTAACCAAGCAGCTCAGGGTGACCCAAACTCCTTGTTGTAGAAAGGCAAATTTATATATAGCATAGTTGTTTTTAGTAAGGAGATCACTAGGTTCTTTTTAGTCCCTTACTAAATCCTAGTGGATCTGGCTCACCATGACATTATTATGTACTCTGTAAAACTCTCATTTACCAGATCATACCAATAGAGCCTTATTAATCCATGTGAGGCAACAAAAGAAATACAATTATTATAAGCAGTGTAAAATGGGAAGCAAAGGTGGGAATTCTTCACCAGGGAAACTACTCATTTGATAGCAAAATAAACTTTTATTCAAAAGGTTGAACAAAAGGTTTATTGCAACGTGTTTCTTGGGACAAAACTGCTTGTTCAGGCAAAAGTGGAGAGACTTTTTCAAAGAAAAGTACTAAATGCTTGGGCTTTTTGAAATACATTGCAATTAAGATTTTTTTTTTATTTGATCGTTGAATAAATGTTTATACTGATATTAATTGAGTGAGGTAAGTCCACCATTGCCTCCCATTTTAAGCTGTCCTTTTTCCCCCACTTGTGCATAGTGTGCTCATTTCAATCCACATTTGTGAACATACATCTATATAATTCAGTTTTCATTTTAATTGAAATACCACATTATATTTCAGCTTTATTTCTGTGTTATTACCAATACTTGGCAATGATAAGGCCTAATTCATCCAGAAACAGTTGTCTTCAAGCTGGATACATATGATTCTGTAGACGTAATTGGCTATAGCCACACCAGCAATTTTGAAAGTGTGATTGGCTTTTCAGGGACATAAAAGAAAGATGTGCATATTTTTTTTTGCATATACACTCACTAAGTAAAATGGCAAATGCATAAAAATGGATGATCATGGTAGAATGCATGCACCAAGTAGAATGGATGCAACATGCAATTCCATTTTAAGCTGAATAATTGGGAATACATTCTGTTGTAAGAAGACATATTTATATTTAAAATGTATGCTATAATGGTGATCTTAACCTGTTTAAAGCAGAAGTTTGCCTTCTTAAAACAGAAGGTTTTTGCAAAATGATCATCCCCTTAAATACTCTTTGGAGTTCTGGTTCACTGCGCAATCTGTAATATGTTTAAGAAGCATTTTTATTTTCAATAAAGAACACTATTTTTTAAGAAGAAGTTGCTAATTCAGGCCTGTTTCTTATGACAGGAACACAGTTTGGGTACGAGAACTCTTCCAAATTATTAGAAATCTATCTTGTTCTTGGTGTATACTGAACTTTGGTTTTAGACAGTACGAAAGTTCTATCCCAGTTCCGAGGTTTATAATTTATATTCTGCACAGAATTACTTGCTTCTGTAGTTCTAGGGTATGAAGTGTACAGTACTAACTTTCTTGAATCATTACTTGTTTTCTAAAGAGTGTATAGGAGGAAAAAGCTGTTTGTTTTACCACTCCTGTCTGTTAGACAACATTATTGACTTGTACTGTACTCTGGGAAGTTAAGTAAATTATGCTCAAACTGTATTTCAGCTATTCTGTTATTAGTTAACTATTGACTACAGCAGAGAAAAATCACGCATCCCATTTTTAATTCAGTTCACAAAAACTTTGTCTTGGAAGCTGATTCATTTTGAATCTGAACTCCTCGGATGCAATTTGCACATGGTCATGAGCACACACCATGCTACTTCTTGTAACAGTTTTTTATTTACATTTAGCATCATTTTAATGTGACATATTAGTCCATGTGCAATTAAGTTTTTTCTCCTAAGTTTTTTTTTCTCAGGTGACACTTTCACACCTTATCAATAAAATATCTTTTAAGCTACCAGCAATAAAACACTCAGAATATTTTTGTCAATACTTTTTCAATTAAAGAGTGCTAAAAAGTTATTTTAAACAGAAGATGAAAAATGATCTCCTAGGAGAAAACTTAGGAGAAAAAGTGAATTGCATTTGCCGCCTTGTGCATTTTTACACATTGCAAAATTCACAAATGTTACCAGGCACACTAGTAAACAAATAGCCATAACTATACTAACTTCAAATCTATGAAAATGGTGCTGTGTAAAAATACACATTAAAATGTACCTTGTGCATGAGAAAAAACTATAGGATACTTACACTCAGTAGAAGGAAGCCTCTGCATAGTTCAGAAGCCTCCATAGTCATCATGTGACCCACAGGTAAATAGTGGCAGATGTTTATCAATTTTCAGTATATCATAAACAGGCCAAATCTGAACTTACCTATAGAGGGTCTTTTAGTTAAATAAAGTGTCTGCACAGATGCAATTCATACTCAGTGATGAGAAAAAATCCTAATAAGCAAATTTTGCTTCACCTGTAATGGGCAAGTTAAAGCTAAATAAATCACTGAGCAATGAGCACAGCTACTGCTGCTTAAATGGAAAGCTGCTGTTTAAATTGAATAGTTGGTAGAAGCTGTGATTTGCTAATCCTAAATTCTGTCCACCTGGTAAGGTCATTGCATTTTTTTTTGTCTCTAGTCATAAAGCATTTGAGAACACCAAGGGCTTATTAACACTGTGAGCATTTTTGTTTTATTTAAAGAGAAATTGAAGTGAAAAAAATTATGATATAATGAATTTATTGTGTAGTACGGATAATTACGAGAACATTAGCAGCAAAGAAAATATTCTCATATTTTTATTTTCAGTTATATAATTTTTTTTTTATAATATTGCATCATTCTCTAATATTTGCAGTTTATACACTACTCAGCATTCTAAATGATTTTACAGAGCAGGCCAGTGAACTATTGAACTGTCCTCTGAAGAGAAAAAGAAAATACTGTGACTGACAGTTGAGATAACAAGCTTCAGAAGACAGGGCTCTCTGTGACTTTGAAAGTCATGGAGCTCAATGGCTCTTTTGCATAGATAACAACTGGAGTTTCTTAAATCTTCCTGTACTGAAACAATATTAGACTTATGCTCCTAATGTTTTATTTCTTAGCTGTACTACACATACAAATCATTATATCATAATTTTTTTTCACTTCAGTGTCTCTTTAAGAGCTGGCAATTTTTTAAAATCATATTAAAGTGCTTGTGCAATGTTGCTCTATGTGAGTGTTCTCACATGAGCGATGAGCTTTCTTTCCAAGTGTAAACGCAGGTCCTGCAACATTTCCTGAGCATTTGCGCTTCAGTGCAAGGTATAGGAAAATCACAAAGTGATTGAAAAGGCACTTGAAAAGCGATTTGGTTTGTGCCTTTAGAAGAAAAATACATTGTAATTATTTAGTTCCAGTTCAAAGAGTTCACTTTCTGATTGTCTTCAGGAAGAAAATCTTAAATTGCTGGACAAAAGCACTTAGAAAAGCACTTAAAGCGCAAATCTATCTGAAAGCGCAGCGAAAAGCACTTTAAAAAGCGTTCACAAAAGTGCTCAGATTTCACTAGTAATTTATAATATGAACAAGGCCTAACTGAAGAATTGATGTTTCCCATTACTAGCCTAAAAAAAGAGGAAAACTACATTGCTTCCCATTTCATCTAATAGTTACTCTAACAACCAGATCATATCAAAAAAGCAAATTCTCCTATCATATTGCAACAGAAACGTTACAAAAAGTAGTTTAAAGATACTCAAGCAGCTTTGAAAGGAGAATTTTCATGCATTCAATTTTAATTTATTTGCGAACAACATAATATTATAGAGCAGGAAGTACTGTGCTTCCACTTAAAATGTTCTCATTTATTATCAAAAAGAATTCCTGGTTGCTTGCACAAGTTAGGGCTTGTTCATGCTGTGGTGCATGTCAGCAAGGATTGTTATTAAATCATCATTATTGTATACAAACAGCACAGAAGAAAAATAAATTAGGAGAACAAGCAAACATTATCTACTGTTTGTAAGACATAAAGGGTCATTTCACAAACTCCAGACAGTTAAATGTCCCTGGATTCCTCTGTATTCATTGCCTTACTTGATGCAATTTGCCTGCAAAAGGGAATGCTGGCACATGCAAATTAAATTGAGATGCCACTTTTACTAACAATATGAGATGAAGATGCATCGGTGTTGCACAAATGTTTGCTGTACATGAATATTTAAAAATGGTCTTTCCAATTAAATTTGCAAATGTCTATGCATTGTCAAAACTGACTTTAAGTTCAAGAGGCACTAGTTTTCAGGAGTCAGGGATGTCTCATTAGGGAGCCATGGGCCAAACAGGTTTTTTTGTGTCTCTAACATTAGACATCCCTTTAACTCTTAATGAGAATTTTTCAGTTTTCAAATACAGAGGTCACAGTGGTCATATAAACAGTAGAGGGCTTCCAGGAGCGTAAATTTAATAAAGGTGCCCATTGAAAAGGGTGCAAGAAATAGCCAATAGAATATCGGTAAAATTACAGACATATTTCATATAATAAAATATTGGTAATATTTAAATATATTTTAACTATGACCTTATCGTACTCTCGCACAGAGCTGTCCCTCTACTGATGTCTAATCTTAAGACCTCCCCCGTGGTGCCTTAACTCAAAACCCCCTCATTGTGCCTAACCCCTGAAACCCCCCTGGTGGTGCCTAACGCTAAGATCCCCTAGTGGTGCCTCACCCTAAGACCTACCTGTTAGTGCCTAGCCTTACCAATGCCTAATACTAAGGACCCCCCTTTACTGATGCCTAACCATTTCTGCCTGCATCCTGGTGAAAGAGCATCCAATAAAATGGTGGCAACTGGGGTGCATGTTTGTGCCACAGAGGCAAGATGTCTTTGTTGTGAGCTCTGCACCATGGCCTGAAAATGGCCCCATTCTTTTGCATTGTTCTTTAAATACCTATATAATGGTTGCTTTTCTTATCTGGCCTTATCTGGCCTTCTTAATTCCTCCCCATCCTAATCCCTCTCCATTGGCTCAATTGGTAAAAAGTGACAACACCCTTGAGCCCTACCTCCCCATAGTCCCTCAATTTTACCTTTTTTTCTGCCCCCTCTTAAGGGAAAATTGTATTATTTGAAGTTCAGCAAAACTCTTTTTTCCGTTTTTTTTCTTTAATGTACAATTATCTTTACCCCCCGTATGGGGGATCATTTTGTTTTCCTGTTTATTCATGATTTATTTGCTTAATAAACACCCTTGAAATTAAAATAGTGGAAACTGCAGCTACAAATAGAGGCCACTAAAGCAGGCAGCCTCTGCGCACACTGTTTATCAGATGCCTTTTCAGCATTTTCAACTGTTCAGTTCCAGGAGACTATACCTGGCACTAGACACAAAATTAAAGTTTCAGTGACAGCTAGATAATGGTGTTCATCAAAGACCAGCTCCACTTGTATATGACCAGGTTTCTGTCACAAAGATCTTTAGTTCTCAACCTAACGACCTTTTTTTTCACTAATACAATTTTGTTGTGTCGTTCTCTGTCATCAATGTACATTGTTATTTGTGTCTCCAGTGATACTGATTTCTCCATTCAATAATTTGGAAAATGGAAGAGAGGATATATAATACTTCTGCCTTGCATAGCCTTGAGGTGACCACACGCCATATATTTTTTTACATTTCTTTTCAATTCAAGATTTACAATCATTTTTCTGATTGATTGTAACCTTTGAAAAATCTGACCAATGCACCCCACACCTGTGTTCAAATTTTCCACAATTATATATATAAAAAAAAAAAGATTGAAAACTCAGAAAAAATTGGTTGCATCTCTACATTACGTAATTGTCAATCTACCACACACCATACAATTTTGCAAAAAATGGATCAGAAATTTCTGCAACTCCCAATCAAGAAAAATCTATAAAAATGGGAAATCTGATCAGAATTCTCACTCAAATAAAAAAAGCGATTGATTTTTCTATAGAAATTATCATTTTTATTGAATGACTGTAAAATTTGATCATTTAATTGTATCGTGTGTGGCCACCTTACACTGAACTGTATCTTAATGCCCAATGAAGAGTTGTGAGAAGGCACCAGGAGCGACATAATAGAAGGAATATAACATGTTTTCAAAATCTTGGAAAAAACTTTGCCAGAGTTAAAGTGTACAATGAAATTTTCAGTATTTAAACTGACACATTCCACAGTGCACAGGTGTTAATGGATCTAAACCATTGTATGAGCACTTTAGGAATTCTATAGGTACCATTATATTTATAACAGCTCAGATGTCTGTAGACTCAAACATATTTCCTACAAAGTAATTTACTATACATGAAAAATATTTTAAAAAATCAATCAAGTAAGACCTTGCAAGGTAAAAGGATAAGAGATATTGTCCGCAGATACATAATAAATAGTAAAACAACTATTATTGCATTTGGTATTTCATGCAGAAATAACCGCTACATATTTTGTACAAGCTTCATTAACCCCCGAATGCCAGTGCTGTAGAAGAACTGTATTTCTAACAATAGACAAGACTTGCATTGTGGTTAGGAAAGTATACACTCAGCAGATTGTCACTATTGCACATTATTCATCAAACTCTCCTGAGAAAATATTTGAATCTAAAATTACTGTTTAATAGAGCTAATTTCTTTCTTAATAGGCACTCCCTTTTTAATATTCACATGTATTTCTGAGAAAATCATATACATGGGCATACAGGCAGAAAGGTACACACAGAGGTAAGCTTGTTGTGGTGATGTTTGGTAAAATTCTTGGAATACATACAGCTGACCTGGAAATTAATTCTTTCTTTATGGAAGCTTTAAAAAAATTGAAAGGTCCTCATATACAACAGGACTGTTTAAAGGAAATCTAAAGTGTAGGAAATAAAATCAGTTTAACTTACCTGTGGCTTCTTGCAGCCCCCTGGAGTCATCCTGTGCCTGCTCCATCTTCCTGAGTCCATCTGCCCAGCAGTGGCAGGGCCCGCAAAGCTGGCCAGCCACGCGCCTCCTCATCGCGCCCCTGATGCCAGGAGCATTCTGCACATGCACAGTATGCAAAAAATGTTACTGGGCATGTGCACAGCAATCACAGCAGCAGGTGCCAGGCATGAGCAGTAACCACCAACTGCCCAGCATTGCGGGGGTCACTGCTGCTTAATGGAGGGACTTGGAAGGGTGGTGCGGGCACAGGATGACTCCAGGGGGCTACAAGAAGCACCAGGTAAGTTAAACTGTTTTTTTTTTTAGCTTTAGTAACATTAGTAAACAAGAACCATAACTAAAAAGACAAAAGGACCACTATATGAAATATAAGCAGAGCGGTCATAATTTGTGTTACTCTATCATTGCTGTTCAATTGAAGCATGTAGAGATTTTGTGTTCTTATTAATTAGGAGGATATGATCACATACTGACATCACAAATGATGAATTTTCTAACTGCCAACATTCTGTACTCCTCTCACTACTTCCCATAGATGATAGACCACCTGGCATATATGATCAGTTAAACAGTACAGTTAAAATGTGCTACATAAGTTTACCAAGCTGTTTGCTACTTATCCTTGTAAATGTGAGTGGATGTGATCAATTTTAGCCAGGCAGTGGGGAACCATACTTCCAACATCCTGCATGTAAAGTCTAGAGTGGCAGACACAGGAGCAGCTAATGTAGCTACAACATGCCAGCCTTCCAACAAGACCGTAGCTCAACTCTGTGTCCTAATGACAGTGTTATGTTTACAACATTACAGTGCTTCTAAGCCAATCAGCTTTCTCACCATAACATGCCAAAAGCAATCAAAACAAACTCTTGTCCCTTCTCAATTTAAATAGTCATGTGAATTAGCTATATGTAATAATACACCGCATAATTCTCCAATAGTCTGGAAGGCAACCAATTGAAACAGAATTTCCTAACTGGAAAGCTGCTGTTCTACATGGATTTTCATAGTTACATAGTTATGTGGGTTGAAAAAAAGACTTGCGTCCATCAAGTTCAAACAGAGAACAAAGTACAACACCAACCTGCTCCCTCACATATCCCTGTTGATCCAGATGAATGCAAAAAAAACTCTTACAAGGCATGGTCCAATCAGCCCAATAGGGAAAATATTCCTTTCCGACTTCAGATGGCAATCAGATAAAATCCCTGGATCAACATCACTGGGCATTACCTAGTAATTGTAGCCATGGATGTCTTTCAAAGCAAGGAAAGCATATAAACCCCCTTTAAATGCAGATATAGAATTTGCCATAACTACTTCATGTGGCAATGCATTCCACATCTTAATCACTCTTACTGTAAAGAACCCTTTCATAAATAAATGGCTAAAATGTTTTTCCTCCATGCACAGATCATGTCCTCTAGTTTTTTGAGAAGGCCTAGGGACAAAAAACTCATTAGCAAAGCTTTTATATTGCCCTCTGATGTATTTATACATGTTAATTAGATCCCCTCTAAGGCGTCTTTTCTCTGGACTAAATAAACCCAGTTTATCTAACCTTTCTTGGTAAGTGAGATCTTCTATCCCTCATATCAATTGTGTTGCTCGTATCTGCACCTGCTCTAAAACTGCAATATCTTTCCTGTAATGTGGTGCCCAGAACTGAATTCAACATTCCAGATGTGGTCTTACTAGAGAGTTAAACAGGGGCAATATTATGCTAGCATCTCGAGTTTTCATTTCCCTTTTAATGCATCCCAAAATGTTATTAGCTTTAGCTGCAGCGGCTTTGCATTGAAAACAATTATTTAACTTGTTGTCAAGTACTCCTAAGTCCTTCTCAAAGTTTGATGTCCCCAACTGTATTCCATTTATTTTGTATGATGCTAGACCATTGGTACGACCACAATGCATGACTTTACATTTGTCAACATTGAATTTCATCTGCCATGTATGTGCCCATATAGCCATCCTATCCAGACCCTGTTGCAATATGACACTATCTTCCTGAGAGTTGATGATTTTGCACAATTTTGTATCATCTGCAAAAATAGCAACATTGCTCTACTAGGTCATTAATAAATAAATTGAAGAGAACTGGACCCAGTACAGACCCCGGTGGGACCCCACTGCTAAAAGTCACCCATTTTGAGTATGACCCATTGACCACAACTCTTTGTTTTCTGTCCATTAGCCAGTTCCCTATCCATGCACACAGACTCTTCCCCAGTCCTTGCATCCTCAACTTTTGCACCAGACTTTTGTGGGGAACAGTGTCAAAGGCCTTAGCAAAATCCAAGTATATCACATCTACAGCATTCCCAATATCCACATTAGCGTTTACTACCTCATAAAAGCTGAGCATGTTAGTCAAACAGGACCTGTCTTTAGTAAATCCATGCTGATTCTGAGAAATAAGATTATTTTCTACTATGAAGTCATGTATAGTATCTCTTAGTAACTCCTCAAATAGTTTGCATACAACTGATGTTAAAGGAGTCATCAGGGCAAATATAGTAAAATGAGTGGTACTTATCGGGGGCTTCCTAGAGCCCCAAGCTCCCAGGACCTCCCTCGCCGCAGCTGTTCGCCAGGTCTATAATTTCCTTGATCTGACTTTTTGCCCTTCTTAAATAATGGGGAAACATGGGCTCTATGCCAATCTACTGGGACTCTGCCAGTTGAAAGAGAGTCTCAAAAGATAAGATAAATGGGTTTATCTATGACTGAACTTAATTCCCTTAGGACCCAAGGATGCATGCCATCCGGGCCAAGTGCCTTGTCTATTTTTAATTTATTTAGTCTTGCCTTCTTGGAAGATTGAGACTCTTCTGCATCTGTAATTTGCAACAGTGATGTTTCTCATGTGAAGACAGAAGCAAAGAAAGCATTTAAAGGAACACTGTAGGGGGGTCAGGAAAAAATGAGTTGAAGTTACTCGGGGCTTCTAATGGTCCCCCAATGACATCCTGTGCCCACGCAGCCACTCCCCAATGCTCCGGCCCCGCCTCTGGTTCACTTCTGAAATTTCAGACTTTGAAGTCTGAAAACCACTGCGCCTGCGTTGCAGTGTCCTCATTCCCGCTGATGGCACCAGGAGCATACTGCGCAGGCCTAGTATGGTATGTGCCTGCGCCCATGCGCTCCTTGTGACATCAGGGGAAGCGAGGACTCGGCAACGCAGGCGCAGTGGTTTTCAGACTTTAAAGTCTGAAATTTCAGAAGTGAATCGGAGGCGGGGCCGGAGCATCGGTGAGTGTCTGTGCGGGCACATGATGCCTGCGGGGGACCATTAGAAGCCCTGAGTAACTTCAACTCATTTTCCCCCGACCTCCCTACAGTATCCCTTTAATAACTTTGCCTTACCTTGGTCATCCACCATTGAGCTCCCACCCTCATCCTTTAGGAGTCCAATACAGTCAACCTTTCGTTTTTTAGAGTTGATGTACTTGTAAAACTTCTTTGGGTTAGATTTGATATCCCTAGCGATTTGATTTTCAGCTTCAATCTTTGCCAGTCTAATTACTTTTTTACAACTTTTATTGCACTCCTTATAATTGCTTAATGCAGCCTCGGCCCCCTCCCATTTTAGAACCTTATAGGCATTATTTTTCAACTTTTATCTCTAACCTTTCTATTCATCCATAGAGGCCTTTTTTATTCCTAGATGTTTTGTTTCCATATTGGATATATATATACTACAATATTGATTGAGAATAAGTTGAAAAACTTGCCATTTCCCTTCAGTGTCCTTCCCTTGTAGTACATTATCCCAGTTCACCAAACTTAGTGCCTGCCTGAGTTGATTGTATTTTGCTTTTCTAAAATTCATAGTTTTAGTGGTCCCGCTGCCCCGCGGCCTATCGGTCACCAGATCAAAGGTTATCATGTTGTGATCACTATTTCCCAAATGTTCTTGAACTTGCACATTTGATACATTATCTGGTCTATTAGAAATTATCAAATCCAGTAACGCATTCCCCCTAGTTGGTTTCGTTACCATCTCAGATATGCTCTGCCCTTTTCCCTTATACACCTTACTAAGGTATTTTTTTCATGGGAGGTTGAACTGCATGCTTGTCGGGCTGTTTAGCCTCCCAGCTGCTGACCACAAGCGCCACTCGGCTCCAATTGCATGCAGCCGAATACCTGCATTTTATTACTCTGTGCCTTTCATGTTTAACATGTGGTGGTGGCCTTACCCAGTGGGCAAAAACTGTCTCCTGTTGTGTCTGAGGATGGCAACGCTGTGCTCAGAGGCAGCTTCATTGGGGTAGCCATCTGTCTACCGCCTGTGTTGAGTGCAACCAGGTGCCTGGCCTGTGAATGGGAGTAGCTGATAGATGATGAGTTCACTGCATCCAGCTGCTTGTGTAAAAGAGGCCTAAGGGTATGATACACAGGGGACTTTCCAGCTGTGACAATTCTTTGTATTGTAGTCAGCACCAAAGTATCTGCCACAAACCCCATGTTATTGTAATGATCCGCTCAGCTGGCTGCACAGGCAGACAGCAGTTTGACCATTCCTTAAGTCCATGGGATGCAGGTCTCTGGATAAGAGACCTGTCTTTGCCTTGCAAGCTTCAGACCTGCTCTGCTGAGGAATTTGCATATACTGATTATGCAGATTGCCTAGTCTGCTCCCTTGAAGGCTTGCAGCATAAATGCCATGTGCTCCCCCAGTCCTTCGCTGGTCATGATGGTTTGTTAACACACTCCTGGAGTGTCAGCCTAGCTATGGTTTGCTAAAGTTATCTTAGAGTATTCCTGGGGGCTGTATTAGACACCCCTCTAGTACAGTCAGGTTGTATGATTTGTATTGCCTGTTCTGTCTGTCTTGCTGTGGTTCCTGCTAGCCTGTTGCTGTACTTGGATCGCACTAGCTCTGGCAGTAAGAGCAGTGGATCCTGCTAACTCTGTTTCTGTACTTGGATCGCACCAGCTCTGGCGGTAAGAGCAGTGGATCCTGCTAACTCTGTTTCCCTACTTGGTTCACACTTGCTCTGGCAGTAAGAGCAGTGGATCTTTCCTGTCCTGTCCCTGTACCCGGATCGCACTCGCTCTGGCGGAAGAGCAGTGGATCTTATCTGACCTATACCTGTTTTCCGTTAGTCTGTCTGTCTTGTCTGATACGAACGCTTGCGGTAAGGCTTGGTGAGGTAACCGTTAAGCAAGTGTTTGCGTTCTCTATTTCGTGTTTGTGTATTGTTGGTTAGTTAGGCGTGCTTGTCTGTGTTGCGCTTAATGTGCGGAGATCACGCTGTAAACGCGTTCGCTGTTGCGAATGAGTGCGGTGTTCGCGTTTAGTTAGCGTTTGTTATTTTCCTTATCTTCTCATTTTATGATTTGCTGTGCCTTTGCCACTCTCGTGCCCTGTCTTGCTTAAGTCTTGTGTCACCTCTGGCAATCGCCTCTCTCGCGATTGCGTTCCTACTTTGTTTCTACTGTTGTGTGTGCACCGTCGCGGGTTGGCGACTAGATTGGTGGACACACATACACTCTGTCGCTTTACTCTCTCTCTTCAAGGGCTATCTTGCCCTGCTCGGTTGCAATTCGGACAATTCCCTTCTGGCATCTGTGGCAGTACAGAGGCTTTGCTCCTCTGCACTCCACAGCTCCACCTGCCATTGGGAATTTCCCTCTACTGGTGCTTGCACCAAAGCTGGATTCTCTCCTTTCATACGCTTGTGGAGGTTTTCCGCCGTGTCAGCACACGCCTTGTGCGCTGATCACGGAGATAATTCTACAATCATTACAGTTATAAATGTGACAGCCTAAAAATTATCTCTATTTAAAAGCTCCAATATAAGATGATAAAAAAATTCTTCTAAAATCAATTATCTGAAATTACATTTCTTTGCAACCATGGTAACCGTACATTGTCTGGAGTACAGACTGGCTGCAAACTTTAAAGAGACTCCGTAACAAAAATTGCATCCTGTTTTTTATCATCCTACAAGTTCCAAAAGCTATTCTAATGTGTTCTGGCTAACTGCAGCACTTTCTACTATGACAGTCTCTGTAATAAATCAATGTATCTTTCCCCTGTCAGACTTGTCGGCCTGTATCTGGAAGGCTGCCAAGTTCTTCAGTGTTGTGGTTCTGCTATGAACTCACTCTTCCTGGCCCCTCTATGCACACTGCCTGTGTGTTATTTAGATAAGAGAGAAGAGAGAAGCTGCTCTAATCAGCTGGATAATCTTCCTCTGAGCTGGCTGGGCTTTCACATACTGAGGAATTACAAACAAGGACAAAGCTGTTTGCAGGAAGAAAAGAGCAGCCTGAAACTTCAGTGCATAGGGGAAAAAAACACACAATTGATCTCCTTGAGATTCAAAAGGAATGCTGTATACAGCCTGCTTATGTATGGATGTATTTTCTATGTGTGGACATACTGTACATCAACCTACTTCCTGTTTTGGTGGCCATTTTGTTTGTTTACAAACAAACTTTTTAAAACTGTTTTTAACCACTTTTAATGCGGCGAGGAGCGGCGAAATTGTGACAGAGGGTAATAGGAGATGTCCCCTAAAGCACTGGTATGTTTACTTTTGAGCGATTTTAACAATACAGATTCTCTTTAACACATCTGTTTCTGTTATAAACAGATATAAATGCTAGTTCTCATCTGATTACTCTGCTATTGCCAAAGAGAGCCTTTTTTACACTGTAATTTTATTATTATTGTTGTCCATCTATATCATCCTTGCTCTATATTTACAAAAGTACAATTTTGTATCCTACTTGCATATCTTTCATTCTGGGATATTTATTCTCTCAATGACAAATTCAAATCCCCAGGAATGAGTTTTGAGTTCAGTTTGTGTAGGAAAAAGAAAAGCTGAAGTCAGTCAGGCAGGTAGGCAGGCACAAACCCATGTCCATCATACCTTCCTCTAGTGACTCAGCACATTAGCCATCAGTACTATTACTATATTTTTCCAAGCCCAGTCTTCCTAATCAAGACAGTCACACATCAGCCAGTTTTCTCTCTACAAACTACCAGGTTGCCTTATGGCTATCTGGTTTCAAAGCTCTTTATGAGTTTCTTGGCTGTGATTTTTCTCTTCAGTTTGTTTTCAGACAACAGATCCATCTGGAACAGTCACACAAAAAAGGCTGCCAAGAAACGGTCTAATTTTTTTCTCTTTTGGACTATATGATATTGCTTCCAATGTTATCATTGGGCTATACAATTTTACACTGGTAACTTCTTATCATCATCATCATTATTATTTACTAACTACCACAATCATGGAAACCATTCATTATTATTAAAAAAAAAAAAAAAGAAAAAGCTGATTTTATGTCTCCCCTCTTCAGCATCTTCCTCTCCTAGTCAAAAATCGTATGGTGCTGATGCTGTAATTATATGATTTTGCCACAGCCCAGGGGAAAAAAATAGTTCTATGTTCTTCAGCTTCCCTGCTCAGATTGGACAAATATTACTGTAATATGATGCTGACTCACCCTAGAATATTGCCAATTTACATTTTTGTTCTGTTTCATCACCAGCCTTTATGTACAGGACAAAGGTGCTGATAATGTCAATATTTCACTTTGCCCCAAAAATATTTTTTGTTTTGTTTTTTGTTTGATAATCATAATTAACATTTATGATTGACAGCATACTGACCAGTTTATAAGGCTGATGATGCTGTGCAGCATCCTCTCATATAAACAAAAGTTCTACTTGTCTGTAATTGAAGTTTCTATAGTACAAGATCATAATAAAGCGCTGACAAGAAACAGATACAAGACACTCGCATTGTGGATAAGCTCGGTTCAGTGCCAAGGTTGTGTCGAGTTGGACTGTGCATCTGATTTTCCAATTTTATTTAGAGGTTTTGAACTGGTCATAGACTTTGCAGCAAGAACGTTTTTTCTTTTAGCAAATTCAAGCAGTTCTTTGTTATAAAAGTACTAGATATTTGAGAGTGCATGTGAATGGCATTATGAATTCATTACAATATCACTTTAAAATAATTATTTAAGATTTAAGTGTTGCTTGCATCTTTCACCAAAGTTATTTTTGTGTCAAAAATGCAATTTTTGGCTTTCAAAAATATTTTCACAATATGGTCAATGAAGAATGAGTACCGTGCAAGCCACACATTTTTGCACCAGACAGCAGGCTGTACAGTGATGCCATCTAAGGCAGCGCTATACTGGGGGACACAGAAGCGATCGGTGGTGATAGCTGAAGCCTATCACAGCCGATCAATGTGATAGGCAGGCAGAGGGAGGGTGGGAAGCACCTGAAGGGGAAAAAAGAGTAAGGGCCCTTTTCCACCTGCAATCGCTAGCGTTCACGCTGAACGCTAGCGATTGCTGAATCGCAAAACCGGCGATTCCCCCGACGTTTGCGGCCGCGATTTTGCTATGCTATGCACTGCATAGCAAAATCGCAGCAATTATCGCTCCGCCGCACGTTCGCCTTCCCGACAAAAGCGAATCGCGGTAGTGGAAATGACCTACCGCGATTCCTATGTTAAAAAGCAAACCGTAGCGCTGGTGGAAAAGGGCCCTAAAAGAGTACATTTATTTAAAAATAAATAAACAGCTAGGGAGCGATCAGACCCCACCAACAGAAATCTCTGTTGGTGGGGAGAAAATGGGGGGGGGGAATCACTTGTGTGCTGAATTGTGCAGCCCTGCAGCAAGCCCTTAATGCTGCAGTGGCCCAATTGAGGAAAAATGGCCTGGTCTTTAGGGTGGTTTAACACCGCAATCCTCAAGTGGTTAAAGACCGCTGTAAATTTTACGCATGCGCGGACCCGTATTTATCGATTGGCCATCATTGATTTAGCCACAAGAAGTGAGCGTCAGTTCCTGCTTGGTTTGCTGCCTGGTGGGGATTACAGCGCACTTACGCAGTAATCCTGGAAGGCTGTTTTTGGGCCGCAACAGCAGATATTCAGTGTGAAACTGGCCTCAGAAATACATATATCAGAAAAGGAGTGCTTGGATTAAATGACTTTCAGGCTACGTTCCCAGTGGTGCGGTGCTGTGCGATGTAACGGCTGCTTTGTAACACAGCTTTCAGCACTTACCTATGTGACTTTTACAGTGTGGTGCTGTTTAACAGCAGTGTGCAACAACAAAATGCATTCATTAACAGTAACAGTGAAACATATGTTTAATTGACTGCATGCTTCACTGTATGCAACGCAATGCATGGATAATGTGCTGTGTGACTTTTCCATTCCATTGCTTTCGTGCTATTGCAGGGAAAGCGACACAATGCCCAACGTAAACCCAGCCTAAAAGATGGAGCAGGAAATTCAGCATCATAAAGATATAAAATGCAAGCTTAGAAATGGAAACAAAAACGGTTGTATTTTTCTTTTTGTTCCTAAAGTCAGGACTTGGTAAATACACAAGCTTGCAAGAAAACTGCGTTTCCAACTACTTTTTTGTCACCCTTGGGCCTAGGGGGAAAGATGCAGCGTCTTGTGCCCAGGATGTTAAAACACACAAATGATGATGCACCGATCCTGGATAAATGTTAGTTTTCTGGTTGCCAGCAAGAAAATGTTGACAGAGGAAATATGAAACTAATAAGTCATAAAAGAGGATGTTTTGAAGCATAGCTAATAAATAATGTAGCTAACGGCTGGGATATCATTCAGCAGACTGCACTTAAGTTCCCTGCACACTAGGTGGGGAGTGCCTAGTTATTAACATCTGTGTGTATCATCCTCTGGCTGCCACCACTTGCAGAGATATGAAGAGGAGGGGAAGACAGGCGGCAGGAAACTCTCTTTTTCTCTCTTTTCTATTATAATGTATACTGTTTATTAAGCCCCAGTGGCAGAACAACTGTGCAAAATAAAACAGCGGGAAGTCAGTGAAGAATAATATAACAAAAACCAAGCTCTAATTTATTTAATCACGCACATATGAGACTCTATATATTTCTATGTCTTCTCTTCACTGTTACTGCAGAAGGATGAAATGTATCTTCTCTAATAATTATAAAACTACCATCCCAGGCAGATACATTTGTTGTTAAAGGATAACTGAATTGAGAGGTATATGGAGACTGTCATATTTATTTCCTTTTAAGCAATACCAGTTGCCTGGCTATCCTGCTGATCCTCTGCCTCTAATACTTTTAGCCACAGACCCTGAACAAGCATGCAGCAGATCAGGTGTTTCTGACATTATTGTAAGAGCTGACAAGATTGACTGCATGCTTGTTTCTGGTGTTATTCAGATACTATTGCGGCCAAATAGAGCAGCCAGGCAACTGGTGTTGTTAACAAGGAAATGTTATTCTAACTACAGTTGTCCTTTAAGAATTTCTTCAAAAAAAATAATGTTAATGGGAGATATATAGGTTTGATACCAGATTTTTCTTATAACTATTTTTCTAAAGTGTATCAGTATAGCTAGTACAGTAACTTAACTAAAGACATGATGTTCAAAATTCATTTTGCAAAAAGACCACAAGATGTCCTCAGTTGTCATGTATCTCTTTACCTGCTGCCTCTGCCAGTCACCTGCCTGTCACCTGCCATGGCATCAGCCTCAAGGCATCTCACACCAGAAGCGCTGAAGGAGTTCAAGGACAGCAATCCTGATCTGCAGTTGCTGGCTGGCTCGAGTGACAGTGACACACCTGGAGATCTGTCATCTAATTCAGGTAGCGAGAGCGACGGTGACTCCATCACAACCGACACTGAGGTTAGTGATGTACTGGTTTTTTGGCCAATTTACACTACTCAGGTTCCATCACCACCCCCATGTTTCCATTTAACTGGGGAACCCAAACTAGGATGTGTGTTGTATGCTGCAGCAATACTGATAGCAAAGGCAAGAAAGTCCGTAAAGAATCCCGATTCTACTGGATTGTAATGTCGCCCTCTGTGCCATTCCCTGTTTTAAAGTATACCACACACAGGAGGTGTACTTGGTATATACTGTACTGCATGTACATACTGTATATATAATCTGCTGCCTTATTTGTACAGTTTTGCTATTTGATTATTATGTTTATTGATAAATTTAATTTCAACAATTTTGTGTTCCAGTCTTATTTATATACAGAAGGTTTACCAGGCCTTTATTCTGATATAGAGATGGCCCGAACGGTTCGCCCGCAAACTTATTAGCATGAACTTCGATGGTTCACGGTGAACCACGAACTATATGCGAGTTCGACCCGCCCCCTATACTACATCATTATGGTCAACTTTGACCCTATACATCACAGTTAGCAGGCACAGGGTAGCCAATCAGGCTACACTCCCTCCTGGAGCCCCACCACCCCCCTTATAAAAAGCAGGCAGCATCAGCCATTTCACTCACTCATGTGGCTGCAGTAATTAGAGAAGGGAGAGGTGCTGCAGAGACATTAGGGAAAGCTTAGTTAGGCTACAGTTAGGCTTGTTAGGTTGCTCTTTCTTGCTGATACTTACTGCTAAAAAACACTCTTCATCCTCAACAGCGCTTTTGTTGTTCTTGTGATCTATTTTTTTTGTGTGTGTGTGTGTCCCACAGACACTTGTGTTGCATATACAGCCCTGTCAGTCAGTCGCAGCTGCTGGCGGGACCTTGGCCCCTTGGTAATTCCTACTGTGCCACTGCCAGGCCCAGCACATTCAGTGACTACCTGTGTGTGTGACAGCTGCACATTTGTAATACCCATCACTGCATATACCTACCTGTTGCTCAGTGCACCCATCCACCTACCTACGTGACCACAGTCACACTTTATCTCCTCCGATATGGACAAAACAGGTAGAGGCAGGGGCAGACCCAGAGGAGGGCCACCAGGCAAGTCTGTTCGAGGTCATGCTGACGTGATTTCATGCGGCCCTGGCCCAAAGTACAGTACTCAGAAGAAGGCACGTCCCATCAACTCCCAAGATTGTCAGGACGTGGTTGACTATTTAACACAGAACACCTCATCTTCCGCAGCCACCAGCACTGCTACAAGCACCACATCCACTGTATTTGACACTTCACAGGAGTTATTTGGTGGGGAATTAACTGATTCACAGACATTATTGTTACAACAAGATGAAGGCGCTAAGCAAGTTACAGCACCTCATATGTCTGAGTTAGGTGACACTATGGACGTAACGTGTGAGGAGGAGGATGATGAAGTACCTGCTGTTGGTGCAGTTTATGAGGTGTCTGAGGCAAGCAAAGCTGGGGAGGATAATTATGATGATTATGATGATACAGATGCCACGTGGGTTCCTATGAGACAAGATGACCAAGGGGACAGTTCAGAGGGGGAGTCAGAGAGGAGTAGGAGGAGACGAGTTGCTGAAAGAATCAGGGGGAGCTTGTCTTCAGAAACAGCTGGTGGCAGTGTCCGGCGCCATGTATCGCCACCTAAGGACAGCCAGCCAACATGCCCTTCAACATCAGCTGCTGAGGCCACCATAGTGTCCACACCCCAGCGGGGCTCAGCGGTTTGGACATTTTTGGTGTGTCTGCCTTAAATCAGAGCAATGCCATCTGTTCTCTCTGCCACCAAAAATTGAGCTGTGGAAAGGCCAACAGCCACGTAGGGAAAACTGCCTTAATAAGGTACATGGAGAAAAGGCACAAACTGCAATAGGAAGAGCACCAGAGGAAAAGCAGCACACAAAACAAAAGCCACCCTCCTTCTCCTCTTCCTCCTTCAGGTGCATCATCTTCAGCCGCTTTCTCGCTCGCACCTTAACAATCACAGCCACCCTACTCCACTCCGCCTCTCACCTTGAGCGGTTTCTGCTCCTCTGCCCACAGACACAGCCAGGTGTCCGTGAGGGAAATCTTTGAGCGGAAGAAGACAATGTCTGCCAGTTACCCCCTTGCCCGGCGTCTGACAGCTGGCTTTGCGGAACTGTTAGCTCGCCAGCTGTTACCATATCAGCTGGTTGACTGAGGCCTTCCGAAAATTTGTGGCCATTGGGACACTGCAGTGGAAGATACCAGGCTGCAATTATTTCTCAAAAAAGGCGATACCCAAACTGTACCATGAATTTGAGAGGCAAGTGGTGTCATCTCTGGAACACAGCGTTGGGTCAAGGGTCCATCTGACCACGGATGCCTGGTCTGCCAAGCACGGTCAAGGCAGGTACATTACTTACACAGCCCATTGGGCAGAGCCGGGACAAGGTCCTCCAGCACCCAAGGCTGAGACACCAAAGTGCGCCCCTCCATCCCTCCCACCCCAGCCGTCACACACGGATTGCTATTAGACACAGGGCCCACAACCTACCCAACACCTTAATATCTAGTTATCTGGCTTGCAGTCTCTGCTATGTATCCCCTTTTTTTATTTATTTCTGCTTAATACACAATTAGGAATGACAGCTGAATGAATTGTGTGCCCCCTCCTACACTGCGCCCTGAGGCTGGAGCCTCTCCAGCCTTTGCCTCGGCCCGGCCCTGCCATTGGGTCAACCTGGTGACCGCTGGCAAGCAGGGAGTACGTGGCTGTGCAGCAGACCTAGTTGTGACACCTCCACAGTTTGCAGGCAGGCCTCCTGCCACCTCCTCTCCTCCTGCTACATCCTCTTCGCTGTCGTCGTCCTCCTCCTCCTTGGCTGAGTGGCAGTTCAACTCTACTGTTGCTGCGATCTCTTCTCCAGCTACACAGCCCCAGCTCCCCAGAGCCTATGCTGCATGCCAGGTACGACAGTGCCATGGCATCTTAGACATGTCTTGCCTCAAAGCAGAGAGTCACACTGGAGCAGATCTTCTGGCTGCTCTTAACAAACAGGTGGATCAGTGGCTGACCCTGCACCAACTGGAGATTGGCAACGTGGTGTGTAACATCAGCAGCAATCTCATTTCGGCTTTGAATATGGGAAAGTTGACACATGTACCCTGCATGGCACATGAGCCGAATCTCATAATTCAGAGATTTGTGTTTAAGTACCCAGGCTTACAGGACGTCCTGAAGCAGGCCAGGAAGAAGTGTGGGCATTTCAAGCGGTCTTACATGACCATGGCACGCTTTGCCGATATTCAGCGGAGAAACAACTTGGCGGTGAGATGCTTGATTTGCTGTAGCCCGACTCGCTGGAATTTGACTCTGCTGATGTTCGACCGCCTGCTACAACAGGAGAAAGCCGTCACACAGTACACAGTACACAGTCTCTACAACTACAGTAGAAGGACACACTCTGGGGAGATGGGGATGTTCTGGCAGAAGAATTGGATACTCATGTAAAATGCCTGCAGGCTCATGCGGCCATTTGACGAGGTGACAAACATGGTGAGTCGCAGTGAAGGTTCCATCAGCGACTTGATCCCGTATGCTTTCTTCCTGGAGGATGTCGTGCATAGAGCTGTGGATGAGCGTGAACAGGAACAGGTACAGGGGGAAGAGTTGTGGGATCAATTCTCATCAGAACAAGATGTTTCCTCAACACCTGCGTCAGCACAGAGGGGGAAGGAAGAGGAGGAGGAAGAATCTTGTGGGGAAGACGAGTCAGACTCAGATGATGAGGAAGGTGTTTTTTTGGAGAAGAAGGAGGAGGTGGCAGAAGGACAACCGCAGCAGGCATCGCAGGGGGCTTGTGCAGCTCAACATTCCCGTGGTATTGTTCGTGGCTGGGGGGAGGAGGAGAACTTACCTGCCGTCAATGAGGAAGAGCAAGAGGAGATGGATAGTATGTCTGGATCCAGATTTGTGCAGATGGCATGTTTCATGCTGTCCAGCCTGTTGAGGGACCTCCGTATAAAAAAAAATCAAGGGGAATGAGCTGTACTGTGTGGCCAAGCTACTAGACCCTTGGTATAGGCACAAAGTGGCGGAGATGTTTCCAAATCACC
Source organism: Hyperolius riggenbachi (assembly GCF_040937935.1). Classification (NCBI taxonomy): domain Eukaryota; kingdom Metazoa; phylum Chordata; class Amphibia; order Anura; family Hyperoliidae; genus Hyperolius; species Hyperolius riggenbachi. Next base: position 161,093,564 of record NC_090648.1, on the reverse strand, counting down.
AGAAGGCAGAAAGGATGCAGCACTTGCAGAACGAGCTGGCAACTATGCTTTACAGTGTGTTTAAGGGTGATGTCACAGCACAACGGAATAAAGGTGCCACTGCCAGTAATCCTTCTCCCATGTCCACTTAGGCAAGGACAGGACGCCCTAGCGATTTCTTGGTGTTGTCGGACATTCTTTAGTCCAATGCCTTACCTTAGCCCTTCCGGATCCACCCTCCACCAATGCCTGGACCAGCAGGTAGCCGACTACCTGGCCTTAAGTGTAGATGTAGACACTGTGAGCAGCAATGAACCCTTAGACTACTGGGTGCATAGGCTTGACTTGTGGCCAGAGCTGTCATAATTTGCCATCCAACTTCTGTCTTACCTTGCCTCATGCGTCCTGTCAGAAAGGACCTTCGGCGCAGCTGGAGGCATTGTCACTGAGAAGAGAAGTCGCCTAAGTTAAAAAAGTGTTCAGTACCTCACCTTTATCAAAATGAATGAGGCATGGATCCCAGAGGGCTACTGCCCGCCCGAAGACTAAGTGAGTACCCACACACAGCATCTCTGCTTGCACGCCGTGTGACTGCCTGCCCCATGACTAAGTCGCTCCTCACACAGCATCTCTACCTGCAGGCCGCTTGACTGCCTTCTCCGTCACCACCAACAGGGTCCAGGACTCCAGGCGGATTCCTGAATTTTTAAGGCTGCTGCTAGCAGCGGCCGCTAACAAAAGCAATATCAATTTTTTCTGGTGTGTGTACATGCCTGCCTAATTTTCCTGGCTGCACTGCAGCTGCAACAACAAAACAAAAGGCATGTACATGTGTCAATTCCCCTTCTTGATCGTTACCTTGCCACGGTGAAGGGGCTTGCGTATCACAATGAAGCAATGTCCGCTGGCTATATGAGTGTCTCGGAGTGGGGGGGGGGGGGCACACCCAAGATAATAAGGTCATTGCTTCATTGTGGACAAACCAAATTTGATCAGCTGGACAGTCACTGTTGTTCTGTCATTGAGCTACCTCAGCCCGGCGACCATTTGGGCTTGAAAACCGCCATGGCCTGCATTCGGGCCATGGTGCGCACCAGTCCAGCATGGCCGTCACTACACAAACAGCTGTGTGCGGTGCGTTACACAGTGAGTTTGGTCTGTCAGTGTGAAGCAGTACTCTAATTACACTCCCTGATTGATGTATACACATGCAAGATGTTTTAAAGCACTTTAGGCCTCCAATTTAGCATGCAATGTGATTTCTGCCCTTAAAACACTGCTGTGCGTCAAATCCAGATTTTTCCCCGAGACTTTTGGCTTGTATCCCACTCCCCCATCCAAAAACTCAGATGTTAGACCCCTTGAAACATCTTTTCCATTAATTTTGTGGCCAGCATAAATGTTTCTGATTTTCGAAGTTTGTCTCCCCATTGAAGTCTATTGCGGTTCGCGGAAGTTTGTGCGAACTGAACTTTTTGCGGAGGTTCGCGTTTGAGGTTCGTGAACCGAAAATTGGAGGTTCGAGACATTTCTATTCTGATATATTTTGGTGTTATGACTTAAGAATTGGAGGCCTAAAATGCTTGAAAAAAAATGTACTGCTTTTGACTCATATATCCAGACAGAAATGCACCGCCAGGGAGGTTAAAATAGTGTACATCGGTTATACCTTATTCCAGTACATCCTGTGGTTTAGCCTAGGCCAATAAAAGCCATTTTATTCATAAGAGCTAGACTTTGCATAGCAATCAGGTCAGTCTTTAGATGCTTTAGTATAACGCTAAGTAATACGTTTCCTGCACTTACGGTACGTAAGCCATTGATGTTGCCTTCTTCACCTCTTTATAAAAAATTATATTTTCCGGACTATAATTATTATACTCAGGCTACAGTATTTTCTAAGTCACTCACCTATAAAAGTATACCGGTCAGGATCTTTAATAAGCCTACATTCTTGTTACAGAAAAGTGATTAGGAAAGCATTATAATTAGATGATAAGGACTAAAGCAAGGCATTTTTAGAGCAAGTTAATTTGATAGCCTCCATAGTTCTCTGTTGAAGGATGGACATCCAATATTAGGGCTTTTTCACACTATTATCACTTTGAGCTTTTTTTAAGCGCTAGCATTTTTTAAAAGTGCTTTAAAAGCACTTGTGTAATGAATTTCAGTGTGAGTGTTCTTACATGAGCATTGAGCTTCTTTTCCAAATTGCAAAAGCGACCAGCATAATTTTCTGAGGGTTTGCGCTTCCATGAAAGGTATAGGGAAATCACAAAGTGCTTTAAAAGTGCTTGGAGAAGTGATTTTGTGAGCGCCTTTCATTATAAATTGCATTAAAGATATTAAGTTCCAGGGTAAAGAGTTCAGTTCCTGATTGTCTGCAAATAGAAAAGCTCAAATTGCAAAACCAAAGCACTTACAAAAAACACAAAAAGCTCAAAAAATGCTGGTAGAATCACTTCAAAAACATTCACAAAAGCGATTGCGCTTGCGATTTATAAATTCTACTAAGCCCTACTGTGATAGCCCAACATTGGGTATTAACTGAAAATATTCTGAGGTTTCCCACTAACACACGTTTTTCCATTAATTCACTGCAGTTTGCTTTGAACCAATGTATTTTAAAACACTGGAACAGATTTATAAAACCAGTGCAATGAAGCAAAATTGGACCAGTTAGTGAAAGACTATCCTTGCACAACTTCTGATGAATCTGCCAACTTTCCATAAAAAAGGTCCAACAACAAATATGAAAGCGACTGGTGTCTTAAATTTACACAAAGGTACTAATTAGTTCAGAGTTACACAGGAAACTGGAGTAAGTATGGCGCAGTTTCCCAGAGCAACTAAATAAGGTGCATATTGTTGTTTGTAACAAAGATATGAATGAAGTAACCTTAGGTAAATTAAAAAAAGGGTAGGTACTTACTTCAGTAGTGGGTTTCCTCCTCCAGACTGGGCATGTGTGAGTGAGTTTCACACATGCCCAGTCCAGATGCATTTGTTCACGGCCGGGAGTGTTGCCAGAATATAAAGAAAGACTCCGGTCTCGAGCAGTAGATTACTCTACTCTACCCGGATCCAGTGGGCCTCTGGACGATACATAAATTTCCAACTAATGAGTTAAGTATTTGAATTTTGTTTTTTAAATCACTTCAGGTCTACGTTAATAATTTTCATTTATCACACCACATACATTGGCCAATAAGGATCTTTGAATATACAGTACATGTAAAAAAGTACGTAAGCAAGCTCGTTGCTAACCGGTTTTCTTCATTCCCTCATAACGTATTGCTGCCATTACTGTAGGCCTGTTATAAACCTGTATGAATTTGTTGCACAAAGTGAAAAAAACTCCTTTAAATGATGTCAAGACAGTGCCTAGGCATGTGTATATAACAAATGAACTTTTTAAGACCTTTTTCAGAAGCCCCTGCATTGCTCAGCTGTCATCTCCTCTTCTGTTTCAATTTGTCAGATAATTACTACCATGCATAAAATAAGATCATGTCTGTTCTAAATGAAATTATATATTAAAAAAAAACTTCATGTTGAAGCTAAGAACATTTAAAGCTCTACCAAGAGTACAATATCGAGTTTTTACATTGTGGAATCTTTTTTTAATGTGATGCATCTGGGAAAAGAACACTTAAAATATTTCTTCCTTTGGCAGCGGATTCATATCATTATACGACATCCATTATTGATGTTTATGGAGATAGAAAAGCAGCCTTATACTTGTTTAATGAATAGCCTAAATTCAAGAAATATAAATTGATGCCAAGGCTGCTTGTGTTTCCAGAAGGTAAAGCGGCAAGATCAAACTGTTTCTTACACCGGAATCAATTAAACAGAGGACAGGAATTTCTAATGGCTTCTCCACAGGAGGAACTATCATTGTTCAACTGGTGTCAGCCAAAAAGAAATTCCCTTTGTAAATTATGCCTTGGTTCCTGCCGTACATTTCAAGGAGCTATGTGGAAACAAAGTGACAGGACGTTGCATGCTTAGAATGTTACCAGAGAACTGTGCAGTTAAAATGCTTGTAAATAAAACAAATGGAAATAAATGCTACCCAAGTTGTACAAACAGTAAAATATACAGCAGAGCTGTTATCAATAAATAGGTAACAAAGCCATTAGCCTTAAAGTGAATTTAAGCTCTAACTCCCATTCGGTATAAACATGTGTTTGTGCCTCGCACTTTTTATTGTTTGTTTGTTTTTAAGTTAAAGCAAACCTAAAGTTAAAATAAACTTATGAGATCAGTAATTGTATGTGAAGTAGCTGACAACAGAAATATTTAACATTATCATTTAAAGTTTCAGCTCTCTTTTGTTTTCAGATATGAATCCTCACCCATGTAAAATTAATTTGCTTCTGTTTACTCTTCAGAAGAGGAAATGTTGCATTCGCCATGGTGTCCAACAGCTTCATTTTCGTATTACTCTATTTACTCTTGCAATGCAATGTGATGCAAAAAAACATATAGACACAAGCATGTGTCTATGTTTTTTTGCATCACATTGTTCAAATAAGGTTTAATACTACTTATTCTTATGTTTATCTCACTGTGTCACATGTCAGTTCAGGTATGCTTTAAGGTTATCAATGATTTTCATTTTAATTCGATTGTATTATATTATAAACCAGGTAGCAAATTTCTAAAACCAACAGCACACATAAACTGCACTTATTTTCCAGTCTGGCATTTGTACTTTTGTTTTTCAGCTCATGCAACCCATGTATATCCTTTTATTTATTTTTTTCACAAAGCAAGAGGCCATGTTAGTTATTTTGAACACTTTAATCCCTTGCCTAGCTGCATCATAGATACTCCCAAGTTGACACATTGTATTAACCATTTAACCCAACAGGCTATTTTACCCTTCCTGCCAAAAGCCATTTCCACCTGTCAGCGTTCCTATTTATTTGGCCATAACTTTTATCACTGCTTATCCCATCTAAATTAGCTATATCTTGTTGTTATTTTTTCACCACAAATTAAGCTTTTTGGGGTGATATTTGTTTTTAGTAGAGATGGCCCGAAAAGTTGGACCGCAAACTTATTTGTGCGAACCTCGAACTATATGCGAGTTCGATCTGCCCCCTACACTACATCATTAGGGTCAACTTTGACCCTCTACATCACAGTCAACAGACACAGGGTAGCCAATCTGGCTACACTCCCTCCTGGAGTCCCCCCCCCTTATAAAATGTAGGCAGCGTCAGCCTTTTCACTCACTCGTGTGGCAGCAGTAAATAGAGAAGGGAGAGAACCTGCCGACATAGGGAAAGCTTAGTTAGGCATGTTAGGGTGCTCCTTCTTGCTGATACTTATTGCTAAAAAACACTCCTTATCTTCAACAGCTCTTTTGAGAGCTAATGCTGTTCTTGTGATCTATTTTTTGTGTGTGTGTGTGTCCCACAGACACTTGTGTTGCATATACAGCCCTGTCAGTCAGTCGCAGCTGCTGGATAGAGATGGCCCGAACCTCAGATTTTCAGTTCGCGACCCGGGTTCGCTAACTTTCGCGAACCGCAATAGACTTCAATGGGAAGATGAACTTTGATAACTAGAAACACTTATCCTGGCCCCAAAAGTGATGGAAAAGATGTTTCAAGGGGTCTAACACCTGGAGGGGGGCATGGCGGAGTGGGATAGATACCAAAAGTCCCGGGGATTTGAAGCAAAACAGCGTTTTAAGGGCAGAAATCACATTGAATGCTAAATTGCAGGCCTAAAGTACTTTAAAACATCTTGCGTGTTTATACATCAATCAGGGAGTGTAATTAGAATACTGCTTCACACTCACACAACAAACTCACTGTGTAATGCACCGCAAAAAGCTGTTTGTGTAGTGACGGCCGTGCTGGACTGGTGCGCACCGTGCCGAGAGTGCAGGGTGTGGCGGTTTTCCAGCCCATATGGTCGCCGGGCTGTGGTCGACCAATGATAGAACAACAGTGACTGTCCAGCTGATCAAATTTGGTCTGTCCACAATGAAGCAACGACCTTATTATCTTGGGTGCCCCCCCCCCCCGAGACACTCACATAGCCGACGGTCATTCTTTCATTGTGATACGCAAGCCCCTTCACCGCAGCAAGGTAATGATCACGAAGGGGAATTGGCACATGTACATGTCTTTTGTTTTGTTGTTGCAGCTGCAGTGCAGCCAGAAAAATTAGGCAGGCTTGTACATGCACCAGAAAAATTAGTATAGCGGCCACTGCTAGCAGCAGCTTAAAAAATTCAGGAATCCGCCTGGAGTCCTGGACCTTGTTGGCGGTGGTGGAGAAGGCAGTCAAGCGGCCTGCGGGCAGAGGTGCTGTGTGAGGAGCAACTTAGTCTTGGGGCAGTCAGTCACACGGCGTGTAGGCAGAGATGCTGTGTGTGGAAAGTAACTTAGTCTTTGGGCAAACCTGAGCGTGCTTTCCAGACCAGACATCTGTGGTCAGATGGACCCCTGACCCAACGCTGTGTGCCAGCGATGTCATCACTTGCCTTTCAACATCACGATAATGTTTAGGTATCGACTTTTTTGAGAAAAAATTGCGGCCTGGTATCTTACACTGCGGTGTGTGGCTTAGCTTTTGTGTGCTGCTTTTCCTCAGGTGGTCATCCCATTGCAGTTTGTGCTTTGTAATCATGTGCCTTCGTAAGGTATTTGTCCCTACGTGTGTTTTGGTCTTTCCATGGCTCAGTTTTTGGTGGCAGAGAGTACAGATGGCATTGCTCTCATCTGAGGCAGACAAACAAAAAAATGTCCACACCGCTGGGCCCTGGGTGATGGCACTTTGGTGGTGGCGGCCAACTGAGTGTTAAGTGGGGTGCCAGAATCAGAGCAGGAAGAGGAAGATATGTCACGCTTCCGTGCGGAAGCTGAGAAAGATGAGGTGTTCTGTGTTAAATAGTCAACTACGTCCTGACAATATTGGGGGTTGATGGCACTTTCCATTCTTCTGAACACTGTACTTTCGTCGAGGGCAGCACGAAATCACGACAGCGCGACCTCAAACAGACCTGCCAGGTGGCCTGCCTCTGCCTTTTATTTTGTCCATATTGGGGGGATGAAGTGAAAGGTATGCACTGACTTGACTAATACAATGTGCCGTCACACAGGTGCAGTTAACAGGTATGCACGGAGTGGTATATCCCACTGCGTGTACTCACGTTGGTAGGTGAGTGCACTGAACACAACAGGTAGGTATATGCAGTGATGGGTATTACAATGTGCACCTGTCACACACAGACAGGTACCGGACAGGCACAGTGACACTGTGTGCGCCCACGTAGGTAGGTGGGTGCACTGTGATCAACAGGCAGGTAGGTATACGCAGTGATGGGTATTACAATGCGCACCTGTCACACACAGTCAGGTACCGGACAGGCACAGTGACACTGCACACGCTCACGTAGGTAGGTGGGTGCACTGTGAACAACAGGTAGGTATATGCAGTGATGGGTATTACAATGTGCACCTGTTACACATACAGGTAGTCACTGAATGTGCTGGGCCTGGCAGTGGCACACACAATAGGAATTACCAAGGCTGTCTATGCAACACAAGTGTCAAAGTCACACACACACACAAAATTGGATCACAAGAACAAGATTAGCTCTCAAAAGAGCTGTTGAGGGGTGCTTTTTTAGCAATAAGAATCAGCAAGGAGCAAGCTAACAAGCCTGCAAGAGCCTAACTAAGCTTTCCCTATGAGAGTCTGCAGCAGCTTTCCCTTCTCTAATTACTGCAGGTACACGAGTGAGTCCAATGCCTGACGCTGCCTGCCTTTTATAAAGGGGGGAGTGGCTCCAGGAGGGAGTGTGGCCTGATTGGCTACAATGTGCCTGCTGACTGTGATGTAGAGGGTCAAAGTTGACCCTAATGATGTAGTATAGGAAGCAAATCAAACCGCCATAAAGTTCGCGTTCGTGGGCAAACGCAAAGCACCGTAATTCACAGGGAACTGTTCACCGGCGAACCGTTTGGGCCATCTCTACTGCTGGGCCTTGGCCCCTTGGTAATTCCTACTGTGCCACTGCCAGGCCCAGCCCATTCAGTGACTACCTGTGTGTGTGACAACTGCACATTTGTAATACCAATCACTGCATACCCACCTGTTCAGTGCACCTACCTACCTACGTGAGCACACACAGTGTTATATACCAGTCAGTCTCTGCACCTGTTCACGGTACCTGTGTGTGTGACAGCTGCACATTGTATTGATACCAGTCACTGCATACCTGTTCACTGCACCTGTGTGATTGCACATTGGATTAGTCAAGTCAGTGCATACCTTTCACATGGACAAAACAAAAGGCAGAGGCAGGCAACCTGGCAGGTCTGTTCGAGGTCATGCTGTCGTGATTTCATGCTGCCCTCGACCAAAGTACAGTGTTCAGAAGAAGGCACGTGCCATAAATTTTTTTGTGTGTCTGCCTCAAATGAGAGCAATGCCATCTGTACTCTGCCACCAAAAATTGAGCCGTGGAAAGACCAAGACCCACATAGGGACAACTTCCTTATAAAGGCACATGATGACAAAGCACAAACTGCAATGGGATGACCACCTGAGGAAAAGCAGCACACAAAAGCAAAGCCACACACCGCAGTGGAAGATACCAGGCCGCAATTATTTCTCAAAAAAGCTGATATCCAAACTGTACCGTGATGTTGAAAGGCAAGTGGTGTCATCTCTGGCACACAGCATTGGGTCAAGGGTCCACGTGGCCATCTGACCACGTGCTCCCATCTGACCACGTGGTCTGCAAAGCACGGTCAGGCCTGCCCGAAGACTAAGTCAGTCCTCACACACAGCATCTCTGCCTCCACGCCGTGTGACTGTCTGCCCCAAGACTAAGTCGTTCCCCACACAGCAACTCTGCCTGCAGGCCACTTGACTGCCTTCTCTGCCACCACCAACAGGATCCAGGACTCCAGGCAGATTCCTGAATTTTTAAGGCGCTATAATGATTTTTCTGGTGCGTGTACATGCCTGCCTAATTTCTCTGGCTGCACTGCAGCTGCAACAACAAATGAACAAAACAAAAGGCATGTACATGTGTCAATTCCCCTTCCTTATCATTACCTTGCCACGGTGAAGGGGCTTGAGTATCACAATGAAGCAATGACCGACGGCTATATGAGTGTCGGGGGGGGGGCACACCCAAGATAATAAGGTCGTTGCTTCATTGTGGACAGACAAAATTCAATCAGCTGGACAGTCACTGTTCTGTCATTAAAGGGACCCCGAGCAGATGCATATCATTTTAAAGTTCTCTTTCTCCTTTTTCCAATGATATATAAACCGCCGCCCTACGCCTTTAATTGCCGCGGCCGCGATTTCAATTGCGAAAATAGAGAAAACTAAAAGGCGTAGAGCGACGATTTAGGTGTCGCCAGAAAGAGGAGAAAGAGAGCTTTAAAATGATATCCATCTTTCCATAGTTACTTGTATTACACAAGATGACACTTTCCCCAGTGTCAGCAACTCCATTCAGCAGAATGGAGCTGCTGACTTTAGGAAAAAGTCGCCCTGTGTAATACAATGTAAATATGGAAAGATGGATATCATTTTAAAGCTCTCTTTCTCTTCTTTATGGGGACACCTAAATCGTCGCCCTACGCCTTTTAGTTTTCTCTATTTTCGCGATTGAAATTGCGGCCGCGCCATTTCAATCGTGAAAATAGTGAAAACTAAAAGGTGTAGGGCATCGTTTTATATATCATTGGAAAGAGGAGAAAGAGAGCTTTAAAATAATATGCATCTTTGCATAGTTTCTGCACTGCTCGGAGTCTTTTTAAGCTACCTCAACTCGGCGACCATATGGGCTGGAAAGCCGCTATCGCCTGCACTCTGGCCATGGTGCGCAGCAGTCCAGCATGGCCGTCACTACACAAACAGCTGTTTGCGGTGCGTTACACAGTGAGTTTGGTCTGTCAGTGTGAACCAGTACACTAATTACAATACCTTATTGATGTATACACATGCAAGATCTTTTAAAGCACTTTAGGCCTTCAATTTAGCATGCAATGTGATTTCTGCCCTTAAAACGCTGCAGTGCGTCCAAACCAGATTTTTCTCCAGGACTTTTGGCGTATATCCTACTCCACCATGCAAAAACTCAGAAGTTAGACCCCTTGAAACATCTTTTCCATCACTTTTGTGGCCAGCATAAATGTTTCTAGTTTTTGAAGTTTGCCTCCTCATTGAAGTCTATTGCGGTTCGAAAAGTTTGCGTGAACCGAACTTTTTGCGGAGGTTTGCGTTCGAGGTTCGCGAACCAAAAATCGGAGGCTCGAGCCATCTCTAGTGTTTAGTAATTACTTTATTTTCTATGCATTTTAAAGGAAAAAAACAAGAAAAAATACACAATTTCTCTGAATCCATCCCCTATAGTTTTAAAACAAACAATGACACTGTAGATAAAGCCCACATATTTTTTTGTTGTTGTTGTTGTTGTTGTTGTTGTTTTTCATTGTACTCTATCAATGATTACAGACCCTTATTTTCAAAAATAACTGTGGTACACCCTCATGGCATACATACTTAAAAAGCCGAGTCCCTATTTATGCAGTTTATGCATTCTCTTTTCAATTCTGTCACTTTTGTTTTTTTTTCCATAGAAGCGTTTTATTTTGGTACAGAGTATAGAGAAACAACATTTATTTTTGCTTTTGATTCAGTTTGTCATTAAAAAGAATTCACATGACATAGGCCTTAGCCCTAAAACATCCCACATACTATTATTTTGCTTATCACTAGGGATGCTCGGAAAATTCCGCGGAATTATGAATTCCGTGATTCCGGCCGGAATTAGGTTAATTCCGATTCCGGTAGTCAAATCGGAATTCCTATACCTCTCAAACGGAATTCCGCGGAAATTTTATAATTCCGACGGAATTTTCCAGAATAACACAAAAATCTCTCCTCCTCCTCCTCCTCCTCCCACACTAGGACTTAGTGTGTAGTAGGTATCTGTCTTACCCTCTAGACCATGACCCACACTACATGCTAAAGCTGGCGGTAGCATAAACCATACTTCCATTATGATCAATTCGATAGAAAAAGTAGCATGATTAAGGATTTTTACTTTTTGAAAAGCATGCTTATATACCATAGCTGGGATTTGAACCCAGGACCTAGTGTGTAGTAGGTATCTGTCTTAACCTCTAGACCATGACCCACACTACATGCTAAAGCTGGCGGTAGCATAAACCATACTTCCATTATGATCAATTCGATAGAAAAAGTAGCATGATTAAGGATTTTTACTTTTTGAAAAGCATGCTTATATACCACAGCTGGGATTTGAACCCAGGACCTAGTGTGTAGTAGGTATCTGTCTTACCCTCTAGACCAGGGGTCCCCAAACATTTTGGGTTGAGGGCCGGGTCAACATACTTCAGACCGCTGGTGGGCCGGAGTAAACATAAAATGATGTAGACGTCTTTGCGGACCAGACAGTGAAGCATACCCAGGTGACAATCTGCAAGCCAATTGGACAGCAGTGTCACCTGATGTGGAATTTGATTGGAAACCAGCAAAATTTCTGCTTTCTGGCTTCCATGTGGATGGGGGGTGCTGCACTGCTATTCCATATGTGGACCACCAATATTTAAAGATGTAGCTGACTGCATTTATAAGCAATACATTTTCTGTGTGGGGGGCCGGTAAGAAAGCCTTAGGGGGCCACATTCGGCCCGCGGGCCTTAGTTTGAGGACCACTGCTCTAGACCATCAACCACACTCAGGGCCAGGCTTTAGCATGTAGTGTGGTCAGAGGTGGGACAAGGTCCTTCAGCACCCAAGGCTGAGACAGCAAAGTGCGCCCCCCCATCCCTCCCACCCCAGCTGTCACACACTGATTGCTATTACACTAAGAGGTACCCCAGGGCCCCCCCCACCCCCAACACCTTAATCTCTACTTATCTGGCTTGCAGTCGCTGCCATGTATCACCTTTTCTTATTTCTTTCTGCTTCAAACACAATTGGGAATGACAGCTGATTGAATTGTGCACCCCCTCCTACACTGCGCCCTGAGGCTGCAGCCTCTCCAGCCTCAGCCTTACTAGTGGGTAAGACAGATACCTACTACCATGCAGTGTGGTTCATGGTCTAGAGGGTAAGACAGATACCTACTACACACTAGGTCCTGGGTTCAAATCCCAGCTATGGTATATAAGCATGCTTTTCAAAAAGTACAAATCCTTAATCAGAGAGAGAGAGATTGAGATTTTTCTGACGGAATAACGTATAAGTCGAAAGAGAGAGAGAGAGAGAGAGATTGAGATTTTTCTGACGGAATTCCGTATAAGTCGGAATTCCGCGGAACTGTGCCGGTATACCGTCGGAATGGAACGGTAACGGAATTTCTATATGATGGAATGCGGAATTGTGTCGGAAACGGAAATCGGCTATTCCGACCATGCCTGATACACCATATACATAATCAGATAGATTTTTGGGCACACAGCAGACTGTTAACCACGAGTAGCACCAATGGCTTTTTCAAGGCCATGTTTTTCTTTATGTTGGTTTGAGTTTGTCCCTACCTATGTTTTATGTGACTTGAGTCTATGCTTTAAAAACAGCAAAATGTATTCTACAGCTCTTTGGTCTGTTCTCATCTTGACGTGACACCAGGGACTGTTGTCTCAGTGTGGATTGATCTCAAAATCAACACCTTCCTCTTGTCTTTGTACTTCAGCTCAAGGAACTTGTCACATCTAAGGCCATATGACTTTCCTCCATTACATTTTTTATACACCAGTTGTTGTGGGAAGCCTAAATGGGTTGCCCTCACAATCCCACATGCGCCAATCTGGGCTGAGTGCAAAAATTTGAATAAAGCTATGCTTGGGTAGAAATTGTGCACATACGGGTGGTAGCCTTGATGGAGAAATGGATTGATGAACTCCACGCCAATTTCCCACTGGTATTTATATATTGTGGGCACTCAAATAGCGGTAAAATTCTGTCTTTGTAAATTGTGAAGGTGTACAGGACGGTGGATGGTGGCTGCCTCCTCTGCAGGATACAACCTGCCTGCCATAATCGACAAAGACAATAGACAGGTAGATCAAAAAGTAAGGCGAAAAATAGGAAAAGCTGTTTTGTTTGTTTTTTAAAGTGACTTTTTTGGGGGGGGGGGTTAATGAAAAGAATAGAAGAATATGGATAGAAATGTGAAAATAAGGGTAGATAGAGAGGGTAGAAAGGGAGAAAGTACTGAAAAGTGTGGATCAGAAAGACCCCAAGGGTGCAATGGCTAAGGAAAGGGAGGATCAGGGGTTAATGGGCAGGTATGGGGTTAATTGGATAGGTATGGGGGAGGGAAAATGTATTAATAAATAGATAAAAGCCTACCACTTTGCTAAGTCAGTTTCTCTTCCAGATCCTGTCAGAACAGAATACCAGTTGACATCAATCTGTGGTGATAGAACAACTGGGCAAGGGAAAAACACTTTCATTTGCTTACATTTTTGGAGAATGCACATTGTTACTGGTTGTAGTTCTGTGCATCTTCCCTAGAAGGCTCAGATTGGCTGAGGGGAACACATGTTCTTGTACACCAATCACTGACCTGTAACCTGTGCGCCAACAATGGGGGCATATGCGCACGCGCACCTGCCTCTGATTAATAGGACACACCGGTACATCCTTGTAGCATCAAACTGAATGTTTTTATGCATCCAATTTGAGATAACTGGTTTAGGTCATGATAAAGGGGCTGTGTGATCATATTTCGAATCAAGGTATGCAGCTGGAACAAACATGTGGCGTTATTCTTGGAAATATATAAAGCTAAACTGAAGAGGCAAAGAAAAGGACCTGTACAGCTTTCAATGTTGTCAGACTAAAATCAATAAGCAAATTAGCTAATGTAATAGCTTTCACTCCTACACCTAGTTTCTGAGAAGAAAACTCATGGGTTATAGTACACAATACCAAAGAAAGACAAAGATAAGGCAGGTCAGCATGGCTAGTTAAAATTTGAGAATATAATGTCCTTTATTACAATTGATGTACCAAATAGATAAAATTAGATTAAAAAAAAAAACTAAATCTAGTAGTGGAGCACAACAAAAAAGCAAACAGTTCTCACTCTGATACATGCCAGCAACCACTACAGGAAACAACAAGCAAGTGGAGATGGCTAGCCTAACTCTGTAATAAATAGAAATTGCACGAACTGTTTGCCCGGCGAATAGTTCCCGGCTAACAAGGGGTGTTCACATTTGCCCCCTCAGGCAAACACATGGCGTGTTCGATGCGCCCCCTATACATTATAATGGAGCCAAACTTTTACCCCTCACCCCAGAGTCAGCAGACACATGGCAGCCAATCAGCTATCGCTCCCGCCTGGACCGCCCCTCCACCTATCAGAAAGCCAGCACAGAAGCCATTTTGCAGCCTGTGTTTGGCTTCTGTGCTAAGCAGATCAGGGAGAGTGTGCTGCTGACAGCAAGAGCATTAGATAGGGCTGTGTTCTGTGTCCACATTGCAGATCCTTGCTGCTATCACATTGTCCTGAACAGCTAAGTCCTTCTTAGGGCTTGTACATTGTTTTTTTTCTTGCTATTGTATTGGTGCTCTGTGTCCAGTGCACAAGTTAGTTGTTGGAAACAGGTCTGTTGGTCCTAGTAGTGCACTGACCATAACCCAATAATCCTTCACCACCACTACTGGCATCTAGTATCCACTACTGCTCCCTTTATAAGGACTTAGTGCAGAATCAGTGTTTTTTTGGTCACTTAACTGTCAATGAACTACCTCAGCCTTACCATAGGTGCTGGAAAACCACGATCACCTGCACTCAAACAAACGTGCGCACAAGCACGGCAACCACTACACACCACTACACAAAAACTGCCACCAAGAGGACTAACATTTATGTCCTGGAGGTATCAACTAGTAAGAACAATGATTTGCTCACCTGACATTATTACAACAGCACTTTACGGGTTTTTTGCGGTTACGTCTGTCAGTACGAACCGGGCCTAGCCCTTACACTACCTTATTGCCGTGTATGCACGCCGGATGTTTTAAAGCTCTTAATTCCACAAAGTTAGGAATGCCCTTTAGAGATTAAAACATGACTCTGCATACGTAATTTTTGGTGGGACTTTTGAATGGATCTACCTCCAGCATGCCTGGGTCCAGGTGTTAGGCCCCTTGAAAAAACTTTTCCCTCACTTTTGTGGCAAGAAACAGTCCCTAAAGGTTTTAAAATTCGCCTTCCCTTTGAAGTCTATGGTGGTTCGACCAGATTCGCCTGTTCGTGAACTTTTGGGAAAATTCGCTTTCTAAGTTCACAAACCGAAAATTTGGTGCTCTGGCCTTTAGTAGTAAAGAACTGTAAGGCAACACTGTCTCAAAACCTGCAGAGGCTACATAAGTTTCAAGTAAGATCAGCAGCTGGCCAGCAACAAAGGATATCAGTTGTTTAAAGCAGGATAATCAGCCATAAAATAAAATTCCATTGCCCACTTCTCTGTGTTGATTATGTAGTCTACATCCTGACCATGCATTGCAAGCATTCCAATGTAATCATAAACGTGCCTTCAGTAAGAAATTTTATCTTAGTCAGCCTGGCTCTTTTCTCGTACATTGCCGGGGAGAGGGAAGCTTGTTATCTTCCCTTCTTCCCCTCCCACATTCCTGCTCCTTGCTGAGTGGCTGAAGGCAGTTCAGCATGATGCGAAGCTGGGAAGGGGAACAGAAGCTAAATCACCTCACCTCTCTGCAAAAGCTGCTAAAATCCGATCTATGTTTTGCTAACGTGTTTACAAAGCAAACTAGGTATGACAGTGCAGTTCCTAGTACAGAGCTCAGTGGTGAGGAGGGCTGGAAATGCATACACCATTTCAGGCACAGGAGAAAAAAAGAATAAGGGAGGAAATGACACCAGGATTGGCTTCAGCCAGATGCAGGACAGATGGAAAATGCCTGGAACACTTTTTTTTTTATTTACTATATAAAATTCAATGAAATCAAGATGTGGACAGTACAATACATATGTTTTGTAAGTAGAACAAGTATTTATCTACTTATATATGTGTTTTTTTCTGGGATAAAATGGCTGATCCTGTTGCTTTAACAACTCAGTGCAAAGTAGCAGAGTTAAACAAAATCTACCTCTCCAAAGTAAACCAGCTACGAACTCACAAGTCCTGGGCAAAGTACAGGATAGGGTCTCCGTAGATAGTAGTACTATGGCATTACTGTTTCTGTGACAGTCTCCTCTAAAAGACCCCATACTCTACTTTGGATTTGTGAGTACACAGAAATCAAGTCTTAGATTGTTTCCAACCAATCACCATCACTTAAAACTGACCTTGCGTGCTTTTGAAAGCCAATATTTATCAGAAAGTTTAAAAAAGGCCTTGTACTGTACTTTCCATTTCAGTTGGATATCAGTTGTAATGTGATCAATATTTACTGAAGCTATAATTCTATGGGATTAATAAATCGCACTTTATAATATACTAGCTAAGCATACAACACGATTGGTTCCAGTGTTTGATGGTTACATTCTGCATTAACAGACTAGTATTTGCCAAGGAGCATCACTCTTCTGAACACATTGCCATCTGCATAAATGTTAGCGTAAAATTACATTGTCCTTATCACACATGGGGCTAATTCGCAAAGCTTTTTGTTGAATTCTCTCACCTTACTTATTAACTCACAAGTTATCCCTCCTAAAATGACAAATTATAATTTATCTCTCCTTATCTAAGTTAACTCAAGATTTATCTCTGCTTAGCTGACTTGACTCATAGTTTATCTCTCCTTATTTGACTTATCTTATGATTTATCTCTCCTTATTGGTTTATCTCATGAATTGTTTCTCTGTGCGGGTGATTCATCAATAAGCGCTAATATTACTGTGCATGCACAGCACATGGCAATATTACCATCACTTACGGACGGAAGTACCGTGTGATACTCTTGTAGCATGACTCGTGGTACTCCAGTAGCGCGACCATTACTATGTTAACATGCACATTACCATAGTAGTGGTCATGCTACTAGAGTACCGCTAGTCATGCTACTAGGCTAGCATATCTTATCAAGAAATAAGTGGAGATAAATCCCAAGAAAACCAATAAGAAGGGATAAATCATGACTTAAAACAAATAAGGAGAGATACATCATGAGTTAATATGTAAGGTTAAATAATTTGATAAATAAGTTTCCTTAGTTATTATTAGTTAAAATCTCTTATATGGCATACAAATTATCTTCACAATTAAAATTCATCACTTACTTTCCATTGATGACTCCATCTGGATTCAGCATAGGAATTAACTTAAATATAAACAATTCCCTCAAGATTTCTGCAATAGGGTCATTGCTGATGAGAAACTCCAGTGTCCCCTTCATTACCCAGCTGGCATTGCTTTCCCCAGGATGCACTCGGGCTGTAAGAACTATATAGTGACGACTGCCTGCAACAAGAACAATAAAACATCACAAGCTGTACCACTGACTGTAGAGCATAAGATGGCAACACAGCAGCATTACTCCTGTCACCACTACAATACAAAAGCACCTGGGTGAGTAATCACTTGGGACTGGAAATCGTGACTGTGCTGCTCTCATGGATTTGCTTTAATGTGTACCTGTAACAAAAAAGGGCCCCTATAGCAAGGGTGTCCAAACTTTTGTAGGCCAATGGCCATATCGTTGTTCTTGAGAGTGCAGCTAGGGGGCAACACAAACACATTTTTGCTGATTCCCGTTAGGTGACATTTTGTTAAATAAAACATGTTTTTTTATTGCTGCTGGTTTTTACTGCTGCTGGCAAAGGGTCAGCTGCTAATCAGTAGTTGTTACTTCTGTTGGGCTGGCATAGTGGTGGCTGTTACAACCTAGAGGCAAACAAAGGGGAGACAGAGCAGCAACACAAGGTGGCCCCTGCATGTGGCAGAGCAGTTGAAACACAGAGTTACAGATTACCCAGCAAGCTTATGGTGAACCAAAACTTAGGAATGTGTAAGTGGCTAAAAAGGACCAAAGAGCCCTCTTACTAAACTGCTATGCAAAACAAGAAATATGCCTTCTTAAAACAGAAGGTATTTGCGATTATTCAAGTTGGAGTGGGCATATGAAGTGACCCATAATGCATTACTTGTGAAAATGCAAAATGGCTTTTGTTGTCTCAAAAGTCTAAACACACCTCCAGAGCTGCTGTAATGAAATGGTGTGTCAGCTTGTTATTTGTACAGAGTCACACTAATCCAACATGCATAATCCCAAATACTTTCTGTTTTAAGAAGGCACATTTCTGTTTTGCATAGCGTTTTAGTAAGTGCTGCATTAGTGTGGCTCTGTAAAATTAACAAGCTGAAACATCATTACATTCCAGTGGTTCAGAGACAATTTGCATATTCCGCAGTGATGCATTGTGGGTTACCTCATATGCTCACTCTAACCTGAATAATCACAAATATCTTCTGTTTTAAGAAGGCACATTTCTGTTTTGCATAGCATTTTAGTAAGAGGGATCTTTGGTCTTTTTCTATAGCCCTTTACACATTCCTAAGAGTTCTGGTTCACCATGAGCTTTCTGGGCAATCTGTAACTTTGTTGTTCACCTGACGTGTCCCAACAAAAACCAATGAAGAGCAAACGTTAGGGTTAAGTGGGCCAAAGTTGTATCCCTCTAATGACATGTGCACTTTAGTACTCAAAGTGTTGGCCTCTTAACTATTAACTGCTTTAAGGGTGAACCAGCACCTATGTTCACACATAGCACTAGAGAGGAAATAGGTTTGGACGATTCTTACCTCAGTGTTCCCTGTTGACTGTTTTTTGTTGCTGGGCAGTCAGGGATGGTATAAAATGTGTTATGTGTAAGAATGCACCTTAGAAACCCCGTCTCAGAGTGGACCTTAAGAGACCCAAGAGGCTATCCAGCCATCCAGGCCTTAGACATGCTACAAATGTTTATACATAAATGTAATTACCTACCTATTAAAAAAGTGGTTAGGTTGAGCTAAATGTAATGTCCTATATCAAAATGAATGGTTTGCTTATCTCTGAATGCCAATATAGAGGAAGTGTGATTGGAAAAAAATAAAAATATTTATTTTGAGAATTAATTCTGAATGGCATGTCTGGTTAGAGGTATGATGAAGGTTGGTGGGTGTGTCTTTTCTGTCCAAAACAGTTTGCTCTAAAATTGTCTCTAGATAGTTGGGGTGGTAAGCAGCCGTAGTAAACAGTAAGCAGTTTTTGCATATGATAAAAACAAACAAAAATATCTTAAAATCTTCTTTTACAGATATAAAAACTGCACAAAAGAATTTTTTTTAGAGTTCAATTAGATAACATTTCAACTAATCATGTGCATATCTAAACAATACATACACTATAGCTTGCTTTTTATATTTCAAAAAAATAAAATGAGATTTATTCATGGCGCTAAATGCAGACTGCAAAGCACTAAATTACACTGCAGTCTGGAACATAAATATACAGAGTTATAGTTTCTATGCATCGCCAAAGCGTGGCAGTAATCTCGCGATCATCACAACCTCTGTGTACGACACTCAGGGGACAGAACTATGTCCTGTAACCAGGCCTCTCCTGTAAGGCTGAGAGGAGCAAAGCAGGCAACAGAGAAATATAAGAAACACACGGCAGAGAATAATGCAGGTGCATGTTACATCCAGCTATGAAGATCTCCCAGGGAATGTAAATTAAATATTGCTCTGGAGGGCCAGAAACCTAGCTGAATGTATAACAAGCTAATAGTTGAATGTATAATAAACTAATTGAACTTATTATAAAACCATTCAGCCACCTTGGAAATATAGCAATCATCAATTAACATATAATTAGGTACTTAACATTTTTTTGAACATCCACATAGTCAGCATACTGAAACAGCATAATATATCTCGGCCTCGCTGTAAAGCTTACGCATTACCGAAGAAATGCAGCTTGTGTGCAAAGCAGACTGACTCTCATTTACAGCAGCCTACACTGAACAGGCAGTGCCAAATAACTGTGTTCTGATCTATATGGTGTCTAAAACAGCAGGTACCAAATCTTGCATAGTCCATTGCATCTTTATATAAAGGATAAAACAGAGGTTTTCAAAGTTGTCCATATTCATGCAAGCAGCAATCAAACTATGTATTAGGCCACTTGCCCCCCGTAGGCAAGTATTGTACATATGAAAGGTGTAATGATCAGTGGCGTATCTGATGATCAGAACGTGCTCTATCAGAACAGTAGTCAGTACTTTATTCAGAGTGTGATCACACGTGTATTTAGTGCACAGTAATACTAGGAGTACTCCTTTAGTGATAGCCCTTAGATGGCTGGGACTATCACTAACCAGAGAGTGGTCGTACAAGCAAAGTCAGTAACAGGTCGGTCAGCAGTGGTACATAATCGTCAGACAAAATCGTAGTAAGAAAACAGGCCGAGGTTGGTAACAGATCAGATGGGCGAAAGTACAGAATCGGCAGACAAGATCAGAGTTGAGGTCGGGCCGAGGTCGGCAGCAGATTGTCAAAGTACAGAATCGAGAGGCAGAGAGGATAATCAAAGGTTCAGGCAAAGAGTCATACACAGAAAATCAATATACAATGGTATGTTTTTTACTAAACTAAGTGTGAATCCCCGGGGTCCTGTCGGATCAAACACACATGGATCTGACTAAGGTCTCAGAGCTTTCACTGCAAAGTTTCAGCAACAACAGACAACGGGCTACTGAAAGCCCTGAGTTTAAATACAGGCAGCTAATCCTAAAGGCCTGCCCAGAGCGAGCCGACCAATCAGCACTGCAGAGGTGGCGGCCGAGGTCAGCTGACCAGCGTGTCAATCTATGCCTGTGCAATGAGGAGATGCCCGGCCTGCGGAGGGGAGCCTGCGGGGATGCCGCTGCGGGCAAGGTGACATCAGACGCGGAAGCGGTGGTGCCGCTTTCCACAGCAGAGGCAACTGTATTGCTGACATTACACCCCCCCTGAGGTGTGGTCTCCGGACTCTTCCCTGATACACCATCAGGGTGAGATAAGTGAAACTGCTGTTTTAATTCCTCAGCATGAAGATGGCGAGCCGGGACCCATGACCTATCCTCAGGACCATACCCCTTCCAGTGAACCAGATACTGAATTGAATTCCGCACCTTGCGGGAATCCAAGATCTCCTCAACTTCGTATTCCGGCTCCCCATCAATTTTAACTCTAACAAACTCTTAACTCTTCAAACTCTTAAAGAGGAACTTCAGCCTAAACAAACATACTGTCATTAAGTTACATTAGTTATGTTAATTAAAATAGATAGGTAATATAATCTCTTACCCACCCTGTTTTAAAAGAACAGGCATATGTTTGTGATTTCATGAGGGCAGCCATCTTTTTGGTTGAAAGGAGGTGACACGGAGCATGAGACACAGTTCCAACTGTCCTGTGTCCTGATCACCCTTCCCAGTTGCTAGGCAACGAGAACAACAACATCAGAAATCCCATCATGCTTTGCACAGCAACCGGGCAGTTTTCTTTGATGAGACAGAGCTTAGCTAAAAATTCAGCTAAAAATGAGACTTTGGTAAGAAAAACAAAGTTCTGATGCTGTGAAACTGTTAAAGAAACACCAAGCCTTTTCAGTGCTGCTGAGTAGATTTTTAGTCTGGAGGTTCACTTTAACTCAATCTTTCTCCCTTATGCTGGGAATACACGGAGTGATCCGGCGGCTCGATTAGCCGCCGGATCGACTCCCGCTGCCTCCCTGCTCGTCTCCGCAACCGCCCGGATCGATTCCCACTCGTCCCCGCGGGTAGGGTTGAGCCGAAATTTTCGAAATTTTTATTACGCATGCGAAATTTGCTATTACGGCGCGAAATTATGGTAGCGTAATTGCCATTAAAATCGTAATTGATAATACCGTAAGCGTAATTTTCAACGTGTAATTTCACGTTTCATTCATAACGTAATTTCACGTTAAACCATAACGTAATTTCGCATTTCTTCGTAATTTCGCGAATTTCGTGCAGGCAGCCTCTTCCCCTATGAGATTGCTCAACTTCCTGTTGTTTTTGTTTGCATTAGCCAATTAGAAGCGAATCAGCGGTAGTCAGACGAACGCTAACAAATTTTCGCATATGAATGCTTTTTCGCGTTAAATAATGTAAAAACTAAGCATGCGCAGTTCAAGGGTGTATTGACAAGAATGTTTCTATAGTTTAATATGAACTATCGCGAAATTACGTTATGTAACTACGCTTACAAACGGTTGCATGCAAGGCAAACGTAATTTCGCGTTACCCACTGTAATGTGAAAATTACGCGAAAATTACGCTTATGCGGAATTTCGCGAAATCCTTCTTCATTACGATTATGTACTTACGGCCATAATCTTACTTACACTAATTACGCGAAATTTCGCAAAATCGTAATTAAGTCATTACGCTCACCTCTACCCGCGGGCGCCTCCTTATCTTCTGCTCGATTCCCCGCTTTTGTCCGCCCGTGGGTATCGAGCGGGGAATCGATCCGCGCGGTCATCGGACCTGTCGGATATTATCAATTGAGCCATCAGCGGCTCGATTGATAAGGAGCTATCGCTCTGTGTATTCTCAGCATTAGATATTTCCTCAATTGTTAAATGTAATGCTGTTAGAAGGCACATACCACATAAATTGTATGAGAAAGTACAGATTCAGCATTGTATAGGGCTTATGTAAATGACACCAGCACAAGCTATAACGTTATAACCCAGACTAGATACCTTTTATGTTTCAAAGTCAGTTTTCACTTCTGTAGCAGTTTTATGTACACAGAGAAGAGGAAAATGTATGTTGATCACCAGATAGCAACATGACTAAACACTCTATTATTCTTTCTCATAGCTGTGAGAGAAAGAAATGTACTAACCTGATAATCCTCAGTGCCGCAAGTCATCATATAGAAAGGCACACTTATAGCTATCACCTGGACACTTGGCTCTGTGTAATGGCTGTTGATGATGTTAAACTGTAATGTTAAATGTGCTGCAGAGTTTTTGTAGTGTTGTATATTACATAGTGCTGCAAAAACTGCAGATTTGATTTGTGCTAGTCGAAATGCTCTCTCTTTTCTATTCCATTTAAGCAGCCAGTGAAAATACTTCCACTGCCGGTGTGATTTCTGGTCTCAGGGTTAAATTACATTTAGTAGAAGAATATTCTTGCCTTGTGAAGTAATGTATAATCATATCTAGGGATGGTCGATGATATGCAAATCATTCATTCATGATTATGCAAATTTTATTTGCAAGTTAAGTCTCGGGAACCACTACAGATGCAATTGAAAATTGCCCATGATTTGCCAAATTGTGGAGCAATCTCAATTTGGCTACTGTAGTCCCTGATGCGATTGCTTTGGGTTTGCGTCTAAAATGCTGTAAGCAGCATATTGCAATTGCTCTACGACGCTGCTAGTGGGACCACCACCATAGCTATCCACTAATGTAGCGCCTTCCTGTTCACTGGCAATCTGCAAGCACAGAAGAAGCACACTAAGTGGGTCCCAGACCTTATGCTGCTTAAAGTGGGCTAATTGAGTCCCGCCTTGATTGGTCAATTTTTTTGAACAGCATATATTTGCATTTACACTTTTCATTATCCTGTTTGAACTCAGAATGATTTGAATCTCATTGACCATTCGTATCAGCTCCAAGGAAATAGAAATATGATCGCTGCCGAGAATGAACAATGTCCAAAGTCCACAAAGTTAATATTAAGAAGTCAGCAACAATCAAAGAGGAATAATACAGTCAATAAAACTACAACATGGTGATATTCCAACCTCACATGGTCTCGTGGCCAGCCATAACCAGAAAATAGTAAGAGCTGCCAACCACCCACATTATAAGGTTGTATGTCTCGCTTTCAGTGGTAATCCTAATGGACATTGAGCAGATATAGATCCAAACTTCCACCACTCTCTCACTCTGATATATGGTATCCAGGAAGGCCAAAATATAAACACAACAAAAAATGGCAACTCTAAGTGTAAACCATTTATTGTAAAAACAATCGGTATAGACCGTAGAAAAAAACAAGATAAAAGCAAACACTTACATACAGGGCCCAGGAACTGGGAACCCCTAATAGAATTTGCGCGTGTAAGCTGGTCCACAGCCTATAAGACATTAAAGGTGCCGCCTGTCTTCTTTCCGACCGGTTTCGCGATCTAGCGTCATCAGGGAATTAACCAGGCAATGGGGAGCGAATGTTTTACACTGCCGTGCTGTCCACCATGGCACTGTGGCACTGTTGCCTCACTCCCCTAGAAGATGCAACATTCTCATTGGTCCAGACAGTGAACCAATGAGGAGACTCAGCAGGAGCATCAAAGATGCTTTGCCGGGGCTGTATTGCATTCAGGCTTGATTCAGAGATGGGAGTTGAGGGGCTCTTGGCTGAGCTGCGGGGGGGGGGGGGGGGGGGGGTTGGCTTTGCATGGACAGGTCAACAGGGAGATCTGGGGGTCTCTTTTATTAAAGGCCCCCAGATACGGTGGCAGAAGATGTGCTTTAGCATATTTAGACCTGCTTTTCGGGTCTACCCTAACCTTCATGTCTGACGGGAAGTATCACTTCTTGGCAGCATGAAAAGTCTAATAGGATAAGGTGTAGGCAACTGTTTTTTAACACCCTGACTAGGTTTAAATGCAATTGGATCAGGCAACATTATCGTACCCTGATTATCGGACTCACCAGCGTTTAACACTGGCGAGTTTGATAATTGCATCTGGACCCCAGTATCATGTTGAATTACAAATCTGTACTTTACATTTGATGCTTTTTTTACACCAAAAACAAAGAGGAAATCAAGTGATTTTATCATATGTGTAATTTCTCCAACTAGGATAGAAATGCAAACTGTTAAATCCTAGAATTGTCTGCTATTATCTCATCAACCTCTCTAGGACCAGCATGGCGGCATCTCTATTATTATCACAGCGACTGGTTCACAAAAGACTCACTTTCATCCTTTATATCCTTTTTAAGTTACATTTTGACTCAACAGGTAATCATGGCCAGCCACTGACTCGACACGGATTTTGCAGGGGCTCATTACTCGGCATGTTTCCTCTTTAGTTTCTGTAGACATAATAATAGGAGTGTATGGTAGATGCATCATGTCTCATTGTTTTTTTCTCTAGACCTATAGTTGCTCAGCAACAGCATTTTGAGTATATAATTGGAACTTATTCTCTTTTCAAACCGTGGATGTTACCGCATTATGGAACTGCAAAAAAGGCATAACATTGGGAAGCAGGAGATCCATAGTACACATTAGCTTTTATGATTCAATGATGTTTGTAATGTATAGGTGCAGGTTTAGGGCAGGAAAAACACTGAATTCACAATTGGTACCAAGAATTAAGAAGAGTAGGTCCATACTATACCCAGATAGGACATGTACATATGGGCAAATGATTGTTTTTTTGGTGGGACCAAGTGAGCTTATGCATTAAAACCCACAGGTGGTGAACTGTTAGCCTGGATTCACACTGTGTGTAATGGATAACACTTGCGTTATAATGTTTTAAACTGCAATGAAGATGGGGCACTACATAATGCCTGCATGTAGTGAGTAATGCTGGGTACACACGTTACGTTTGTTCGTGCGATAGATGGATCAGATAGATAAAATCCATCATGTCCGATATTGCTCTAGATCATTTCCGCGCTCAATTTCTCATAGCAAACGAATGAAGATAAGAGAATTGAGCGCAAAATCGAGTGTGAAAAAACGATTGGGTGGCTAAATCGCACGAAAAAACATAATGTGTGTACCCAGCCAGCCAAGAATAATGTGATCAGTTACAATGCAGTACAGTGAACAAGCCTCTGGAATTGTATGGAGTAAGTTGACACATAGGATTATTCTGCAATGCAATTGTGTTGCAGTTTGAAAGGACATGTTATTTATAACATGATGTAAACACTGCAGAGCTCTACAGAATGGATCCAGAGCAGTTTGAAACATCGACATTAACAAACTTAAAGAGAAACTCCAACCAAGAATTGAACTTTATCCCAATCAGTAGCTGATACCCCCTTTTACATGAGAAATAGAATGATTTTCACAAACAGACCATCAGGGGGCGCAGTGTGACTAATTTTGTGCTGAAACCCCTCCCACAAGAGGCTCTGAATACCGCGGTACTCTGGGCAAACTGCCACAATGTAACAATGTTCACAGACAGGAAATGGCTGTTTAAAGCTGTCTGTAACAGCCAGAGCAGCTAGAAACAGCTACATAACTTGCCCACAGTAACAATGTCACCATGTAATACATGTCAGAATGTGAATCTGGGAGAAGAAAGATTTTACAATGAGCAAACACTGACTAAATCATTTATACATAATAATTGTAAAAATGAAGCACTTTTTTTTATTAAATTATTATCACTGGAGTTCCTCTTTAAGAATGCAGCCTTTGAAGTGGTAAAAGGATGACAGTTGCCAACAACTGTCAACCTACTTTATATAAGGATCATGGCTTATGCTATTCCTGGGGCAAAGTGATGATTTGCGTATTCAGGAGTGATGCATCATGGGAAACCACAGATGTTCACTTAGGGCTGGTGCACACCAAAACCCGCTAGCAGATCCGCAAAATGCTAGCAGATTTTTAAACGCTTTTTTTTATTTTTATGAGGCGTTTTGCTAGCGTTTTGCAGATTGCTGCTGCGGTTTTCAGTATAGTAGATTTCATATATTGTTACAGTAAAGCTGTTACTGAACAGCTTCTGTAACAAAAACGCCTGCAAAACCGCTCTGAAGTGCCGTTTTTCAGAGCGGTTTGCGTTTTTCCTATACTTAACACTGAGGCAGAAACGCATCCGAAATCCAAAAAATGCCTCACCCAGGCATTTTTCGTTTCTGCAAAACGCCTGCCGCTCTGGTGTGCACCACCCCATTGAGATACATTGACCAAGCAGATCCGCAGCCGCAAGCGGATCTGAAAACGCCCAAAAAGCCGCTCGGTGTGCACCAGCCCTAAAAGCTGAAATATCACAAATACCTTCAGTTTTAAGAAGTTAAAATTACATTTAGCATTGCTTTTAAATAGAGGACTTGTACTTATACTTTGCTAGAGGTTCTGGGTCACCATGAGCTCTCTGAGTATTCCTTTGACTTATGCTAAGTGATAATAGTTAGAAGGGTATCAGTGAATACTGAAAGACTGCAAGACAGGACAGAAACTAGGCAATCTATTAGTCTATGGCAGCATTCAGAAGAGAGATAATCCAACTTGTATTAACACATTTGAACCTCCAACAAGATTCTGAAAATGCAGACTGGAGTCAGTAGCTAACCATCACAAAAGCAATCATAGTGCCTACTATGGGACCAAGGCTAGCTTCCATTTTCAAATACCTCCTTAAGCTATTTGGTCTCTAGTGAGTTAATTATGTGGTAGTTTTTTGGGGGGGAAAAAGTTAATAGGAAAGTGGCCCATGGCATTTAAATATGGACCAGATTTTCTCCTCTGCATTTCCATTTTTAAAAATCCACTCCATGATTTGGTTTTCTCCCTGAGAAAAGTGCTCAGGTGAGAAAATAATCTTCAATACTTGAGCTTCTAAATGAGAGAGGTGCTTAGGTGAGAACATAAGCTCTAATTATTTCACATCTGTCCGGTTCTGGGAAGCACATGGCTTTGGCGGACAAACAAGGTATCACATTTCTGTGTGGTATAAGAGTAGTGTGTGGTTTTTTTATTTGGGACAAACAGTAGGTTTGACTGCTAAGTGGAGGAATGCTGTGCTAAACCCATGAACGAGTCCAATGTAAGCAGCAGTCAAGAGCACAGGTTACGTTTTGACAGGTGTGGCTGAAAATACCCCTAGTTACATCCCTGCCAATACCAATAGCAATGAAAACTGGCTTCCAGAGTGCTACGGGACACCCACTCATTCCAGTGTTACTAAATTCATTATGGTATTGGTAGCAGTAAGGATATGTGTGTGCTTTGCTATTGCCTGTGCATATATACAAAGCATATGCATTGTGCCTGATTAGAACAGGTGATTTTCCATGTATACAGTGGCGTAAATAAGGAGCTTGAGGTCCCAGTGCGAGTTTTACATGGGGCCCCAAGCACTCTATTGATATGGAGCCCCAAAGCCTACCAAGGACATCTGCAGTGTCAGAGAGGTGTATTTATTGTAAGGAAACAGTTTGTTAAGGCTTACATCTGTAAAAAGGAACATATAGAGGTGTTTATTACCAGTATAACACCAATAAAAAGCTAATAAGATGGATGAAGGAGGGCCTCAAGTGGCCCAAGAGCCCCGGTGCAGTTGCAACCTTTGCATCTCCTATTGCTATGCCACTGTATGTGAATCTATTATATATGAAGAATGGGTAAGAGACTGTAAAACTATACATACACCTTTACTGAAGACTTCTTTGAAACAAGAAAGTGGAGCTCAGCTTCGTAGAAAGAGCCTAATCAGTGTACACATGGGACTTATTATAGTGTGCACTCTGCTCAGCTTCTTAATGAACTCAAATCAACACTCTTTTCTAAAGAGTTATGCCGCAAGTCAGAAGCGATTCATGGCAGCACAATAAATCCTATTCCACGTTCACCACTTTAGTTAAAGTGAAACTCTGCCTTTGTTGAGAAATAAACAATCTAGCTCTATACGTTGTTAGAATCGATTCCTCAAGCTATTTCAAAACACATAACTTACTCTAAACAGTATTTTCCTCTAAAAACTATTGATCAGGATCCTAACTTAATCCTGGTACACACTTTCAGTTGTGATTGGTCAATCACTGACCAATTTTAACCCCTCCATGCAGTAGGAGGGTCAACAGATATTGAATACTATGAGTATATGGCGTAGGTAAACCCACATACTACATGGGGGTGGTTAAATTGGTCAGTGATTGGCCAATCGTAATTAAAAGCGTGTAGTGTACCAGGCTTTAGTTGGTGGGTGTCTATGTCACTCTCAGTCAAACAATACCAATATCAGGGCTACCTTTACTAACTAACACTGAGTACAAATTCTAGGGTATAACATAGGTGCAATGTTTCACTAGAAAATAATCACAATGTGGGCAGCGTTTCACCACAAAATGAATGTGCACCCGTAAAAATAAAAGCATTTACTCACCTGCAGAAGACTACTCTCCCGGCCCACAACTCCCCCGATGATCTCCTTGCAGCCAGCCACTACGAAAGCCCCACGCTGACAGGCAAAGAGCAGGGCTACGGGAAGATGGCGCCTGAAGCTCTGTACTGGAAACACAAATAGTCCCCAGTGCAGGGCTTCAGATGCCATGTTCCTGTAGCCCTGCTCTGCCTGATGGAAGACTCCCGCAGGCTGAGGTGAGCTGCGGGCTACGGAGAGTGAACTGGTGCAGCGTCTATTAGTCGCCGCAAGCCAGTTCACTGCCTGGGGGTCCCACAATCTGGCGGGGGAATGGGTGTGGTCCATCCCCACAGAACACCCCCCCAAACAGCACCCCAGGCGACTGCCTAGTCGGCCTGGTGAACCAGGCGCTCCTGAGCTGATCGATATCTTTATGTGTATGCATGTGTTTTGTGAATTGGTTATTGTAACTGCGGGAAGTGCTGCCATGGAGCAGAAGGCTTGTGTTTGTTTTTAAGAGTTGGGAAACCTATAAAGAATAAGAAGCATTTGTACTAAATAAAGATTTATAATTTTTTACATTTAGTTTAAAGGTTGATCAGTTTAAACTATATGGTGACAATGGTCCCTATTCAATTCCCTTTTTCTCTTAGGTAATATTTTTACACCTTATCAATAAAATGCCCTTTAAAAGGGAACTTGAGGTGAGAGGAATATGGAGGCTGCCATATTGATTTCCTTTTAAACAATACCAGTTGCCTTACAGTCCTGCTAATGTTTCTGGTCAGTAGCTTCTCTGAATCACACACCTGAAACAAGCATGTGTCTAATCCAGTCAGACTTCGGTTAGAGCATCTACTCGGCTTGCTTGTTTAGGGTCTATAGCTAAACATATTAGTGACTAGTGACCTTAGCCCGTTTAAAAATGGGCTAGGTCTGTCACCACTCCGCCACGTGCATGCGCGCGCCCGTCACGTGCGCACGCTGCTCACGCACACACACGCCCGCCCATTCTGGCCCCGTCCTCCCTCAGCTCTCCTCAGTGTCTCTGCGTCCCTCCCTGCACATGCGCAGTCCAAAAAAGCACTGGCATGGGGACATAGCAGACCCAGAGACACAGGGATATTATATAAAGAGATATAGATGTCAGCTTCCATATCCCTCACCACGTGTTCCAATTAAGTCACTAACAAGCTAGAAAGTTCTCATAATAATTTTGACATTACTTTTGATCTACTTTTTGTATTGCAGAGTCCTGGGAACTGGGAAGCTATTTTAAACAGAAGCTGAAAACATATCTCCTAGGAGAAAACATAGGAAAAAAACTGAATTGAATAAATGCCAATAAGAACTGGCTCGATTTTTGTTTCTGTATCGTCCAATCATAGCTGCATACTTGTTCCAAGTCTGTGACTTAGACACCACTAAGGCAAAAAGATCAATATCAATATCTAAGAACCACAACACAAACTTTCATTTTTTAAACGTTGCAATCCTTTCCTTTAAATAAGTTAAGCTCACCACACACCATACAATCTTGGTTGTACAAATTTACCAAATCTATGTAGTATAAGGGCCAACAGATTGAAAATACCTTGAATAATTGATTGGATAAGCTCTTATACTACACGAAAGTGGTAAGATTGAACAACCAAGATTGTATGGTGTGTCTTGAGCCAGGGGCGTAACTAGACATCACTGGGCCCCCCTGCGAAACTTTGGATGGGGCCCTCCACCAGCCTCGCTTTCTGCACAGGAAAACTGAGGACCAATGTGTTTCCCCCATGCAGATAAAAACACTTAGACTTAAAGGAAATGTCAGGCAATCTATGCTACCCCCAGATCTACTTACACGAGGCTTCCTCCAGCCCCTTGCAGCCAACAACAAGTCCCTCCTTGAAGCTCTGCTGCCAGTACATACATACTGTACACACACAGCTGTATTATTTTACTACATGAGAGCACATGCTATATGGAGGAACAACAATGACATGCTGAACATAAGTTATAGTATTCACTGTAACTTAGGCAAAACATTTATAATAATAATAATATAATACGAACATTTGTATAGCGCTTTTCTCCTGTCTGACTCAAAGCGCTCAAGAGCTGCAGCCACTGGGGCGTGCTCAAGAGGCCACCCTGCAGTGTTAGGGAGTCTTGCCTTGAACTCCTTACTGAATAGGTACTTGACCTAGCCAGGATTCGAACCCTGGTCTCCCATGTCAAAGGCAGACCCCTTAACCAGTACTCTATCCAGCCACCACACTGATGAATGTCACTGATTGATACTGTTATTACAACAGAACTTGGACTCCAAGTGAGACAACTAGCTAGCCTATCAATGAAGCAGCAACAGTAATGCTGGATACACACGTTGAGATTTCCCGTTCGATTCCCGGGATCGAACGGATCGAATCGATTATTTCCAACATGCTCGATTCGGATTTCGATCGTTTCTGCCGTCGATTTGCATGTTAAGTATGCCAAATCGACGGCAGAAACGATCGAAATCCGAATCGAGCATGTTGGAAATAATCGATTCGATCCGTTCGATCCCGGGAATCGAACGGGAAATCTCAACGTGTGTATCCAGCATCAGACATCAATCTCCACACTGAGTTGTAAAAGTATTCAGAGGCCATAAAGTCATTAGCCTGTGTGATAAGAATCTAGGATCCCTTCTGCTGAAAAGGGAGCATCTAGAACTTTTTTTCAAAATGTTATGTTTTTGTTTTAGGGTTGTACATCAAGTCTTTAGAACTTTGCTGCAGTGTGAGGCAGATGTTTTTTACGAACCCTAGGGAGCAGGGACAGTGTACAAATTCCAAAGTATGATTCCTTATCTGTGTGGTGGACACATGCAGTCAATATAACAATGCTGTGAGAGCAGAATACGTTTTTTTTCTCCATGCCTTAAGCTGTCAGTCTCTCAAACTTTCCCCCCCCACGGGCCCCCTGTGGCATCCGGGCCCCCCATGTAGAGGCATCCCTTGCAGGGTCTATTGTTACGCCCCTGTGTTGAGCCTTATGATTTCCTTTTGGATGTCTCTAACGGAAACAGTAAATTCGGGCGCCTGAGGCTAGTGGACAAATCGGGCGCCGCCATTCACTCCTATAATAAATATCGTTTAATGGGCGCCCGATAGGAAAAAAGGGCGCCGGTGAAAAATAACGTTTTAAAAGCGGCGCCCGGAGACTTAATGTTTTATTACTGCTTCTCATGATTACACATTATTTAATGATTTATACATTTTTAAATATTATTTTTAAACGAAAAACAGTACAATATTTTTTTTTCAAACATTATTTTTAAACGAAAAACAGTACTTTTTTTTCTTTTTACATTATTTTTAAACGAAAAAACCAACAGGGGGGTCTTAGGTTTAGGCACCAACAGGGGGGTCTTAGGTTTAGGCACCAACAGGGGGGGTCTTAGGTTTAGGCACCAACAGGGGGTCTTAGGTTTAGGCACCAAAAGGGGGGTCTTAGGTTTAGGCACCAACAGGGGGGTCTTAGGTTTAGGTACCAACAGGGGGGTCTTAGGTTTAGGCACCAACAGGGGGGTCTTAGGTTTAGGCACCAACAGGGGGGTCTTAGGTTTAGGCACCAACAGGGGGGTCTTAGGTTTAGGCACTAACAGGGGGGTCTAGGGGTTAGGGGTAGGTACAGGGAGGCACCAACAGGGGGGGTCTTAGGTTTAGGCACCAACAGGGGGGTCTTAGGTTTAGGCACTAACAGGGGGGTCTAGGGGTTAGGGGTAGGTACAGGGAGGGTTACTTAGTAATTTTTTTTTTTTAACGTTATTATACGTTTCAGTATTTAAACGAAAGATTAACGTTTTTACAATTGCCGATTTAATGCACATTATTTAATGATTTATAACTTTAAAAAACATTAATTGTAAACGAAATACAGTACAATACATTTTTAAACGTTATCCATGCTTATCGTTAAAAACCCGGCGCCCTTTTTTCCCAGCGCCCCTTTTTAACGTACGCGTCTCTAACAGGCTTCAGGCAAGTGTAATGTCATACATCTTCTAATATGATCACTACTATGAATCTTATCTTTAAATGATCAGAGGTTGTTTTGATGTAACTTGAGTTAGGGGGTCACGCTACTTTTTTGAGGGGGTAAAATATACATTTCAGATTTTAAGCATTATATCCAGCAATTATGTATATTAGCATGCAGGGATTTTACTTCTTACTGAGTAGATTTAATTATCTGTCCCTACCTGCTGTGCACATAGATATTGTAGACGTTGTATCAGTAGGCAGCATAATTTAACTTTTTTGCTAAGCATCACTAAAATCTAAGTAAAAAATCATTTATAGCCTCCACTGCTGTTTTCATCTTATGCTGGTTCAGGCTTCTGTATGTGGCGGTATTTGATCAGGAAACAAATGTCTCCAGGCTTACAGAGATCTTATATTGATGCAAGCAGTACATTAACCAATATTTGGGTGATGCAGTCCTCTAGTGGACACATACTAAAACTGCACATAGCCAAGTAAAAAATAAATGAACGTTAATAACACTTTATATTGCTTTAAAGCACTGTACTAGCGATAAGCGAGTTTGTTATTTTGACAGCTGTAGTACAGAATGCTTTCCTTACTAAGCAAAAATCATTAGAGCAGGTCATATTTCAAATCACATTTTTTAAGGAGCTAATGAAATAATTCATTTTTTTCTATATAGGAAACACATCGTTCTATTTTAGTTTGTTGTTTACTTTCGGTCTTGAGCATTTTCAGCTATCCATATTTGTAAAAGTGCTGATGAGCTTTAATAACTGCAACTGTTATAAGGGATCTCCACTTCCCTGAGTTTGCTACTTTTCCAGTACACTGTATGTGCGTGTATCATAATAATCTAAGGCTAGGTTCACAGTAGTCAGTTGCATAACGCATGCGTTATAATATGTGTGAACTGCGATGGAGACTGGTGGACATTAACTTTAATACAAAGCCTGCATGCAGCGAGTTAGAATAAAGCGATCAGTTAAAACGCAGTACAGGGAACAGGCCCACAGAATTGTACGGGCAGTGAGTTGACATGCAAAATTATTCAATCAATGCAACTGAGCACTGTGAACGGTGGCCTCAAACTATGCTACTTGCAAAAACAGGGGGGGGAGGGTCTTATTCAATTTTTCACCTAGACCTTCATTTTCTCTTTAAAATAAATTTGCAGCCCTCTGCAATTAAAAAAGTGCCAGAAATTAGGTGAAAATGAAAATTATGCAGAGGGTTTTTGTTTTTTCTTGATAGTTTTTTTGCACGTTGGTATCTTTCAGGGCATTTTATTGATCAGTTGTAAAAATATCACCTAGGAGAGAAAACTTCAGGGCCTGTTTCCACTAGTGTGTTGCGATTCAATTGCAGAAACCGAAATGAATTTGCATGCGGATTCATGTATTCAAGTATTTATATAGCGCCAACATATTACGCAGAGTTGTACAAAGTATATTGTCTTGTAACTAACTGTCTCTCAGAGGGGCTCACAATCTAGTCCCTACCAAAGTCATATATCTATGTATGTATCATGTAGTGTATGTATCATAGGCTAGGGCCAATTTAGGGGTAAGCCAATCAACTTATCTGTATGTTTTTGGGATGTGGGAGGAAACCGGGGTGCCTGGAGAAAACCCACGGAGTCACGGAGAGAACATACAAACTCTTTGAGATGTTGACCTGGCTGGGATGCATGTGAAAACGAGTTAAAATTTGCATCTTTTTGTAAGTATTAGTATTTATCCATGTCAGTGCCTGTGTGCTTTTACATTGATTTTAAGCGAAAAAGTATGCAAATTTGCATGAAAAATTTGCATAACAAAAACCGCATGCGTTTCCTTATTAACCCCCTTGGCGGTATGAAAAATACCGCCAGGGGGCAGCGCAGCAGTTTTTTTTAAAAAAAAATTTTTTAAATCATGTAGCGAGCCGAGGGCTCGCTACATGATAGCCGCTGCTCAGCGGCATCCCCCCAGCCTCCGGCGATAGGCGATCAGGAAATCCCGTTCAAAGAACGGGATTTCCTGGAGGGCTTCCCCCGTCGCCATGGCGATGGGGCGGAATGACGTCACTGACGTCAGCGACGTCGGGACGTCATTGGGAGACCCGATCCACCCCTTGGCGCTGCCTGGCACTGATTGGGCAGGCAGCGCAGGGGTCTGGGGGGGGGAGGGGCCGCGCGCCGCACCGGATAGCGGCGATCGGGCGTGCGGCGGCGGCGATCGGGGTGCTGGCGCAGCTAGCAAAGTGCTAGCTGCGTCCAGCAAAAAAAAAAAAGTATGTAAATCGGCCCAGCAGGGCCTGAGCGGCACCCTCCGGCGGCTTACCCCGTGTCACACACGGGGTTACCGCTAAGGAGGTTAATTACATTACAGGCAAATCGCACCTAACCTTGCAGTGTGCGAATTCTGATGGCTCAGCTGTGCAGATTTTTTCTGCACAGTCCACCGCACAGAATTTCTGACAAGTGGAAACAGGCCCATTGATTTATATTGGTTATGCGAATCTGCATACAGATAACGCATGCAGATTCGCTCTAGTGGAAACGGGCCCTCACAGAAAAAGTGAATTGAATAAGAGCCAGAGAGAGAATGTAATAATAAAAGTCCACTCATGCATACAGCAGTAGTGAAATGTAATCTTTTAAGATTAAGTCAGGGCAAAAGCTAGAGTCTTTGGCAGCAACTTTCTAAATGACGGTGGATGCATGGGCCCAAACATGTAATTGTCATGACATTTGCAATGTATATCAGATCTGTGGTTGTTTTGTGTAAAAAAACAGTTTAAAGTGAACCATAGACGAAGCACCCTCATGTATTGTACCATATATATCAGTGGGAACATTAAATAAAACACCTACCCTGCTCTCTGTTTCATCTTTCACTGCTCAGCCTGCTTGTTATCAGCCCTGATCAAATCCCTGACTGAACATTCAGTCTGGCTTTGCTCAGGAAGTTTGAAAAAACTGATGTTGGCATCTTGCCAAGAAAGTAGATTTTTACACAAGGTTGTGGGTAGGATTATCCTTTTTTTTAAGATCATTTGCTTCCATGTGCTTCAAATATAAAGCAGGTTTTTTGATGAAGTAATTACACTTGAAGTACTTTTAACCCCGCGTCCCTATGCAGTCTGGTATTCCCCAGGAAGTCTACCCAAGAGCATGGAGTTCTACCCCCTGAGCAATTCCAACCCACATAGTGGATAGGATTGGCAGTACCCTGTGAAGAAGAGGTTATAGACGAGTGGCTCAAACCACCACTGATGCCCAGGAGTTAGGGGTATGCAACCTGGGGGTGACCTATGGTGGAATCTGTAATTGTCCTTTAATATTAATAGGACTACAAGATGTTGCTCCTCATATAGCACATGAATTTAGTATAGAGGTAACTTGTGATGGATGAACACCTCACAGTGCAATTTGTCAGGTCAATTGATAATTATTTTTTTAAAGTTTGCCTTAAAGTTCCATTTTGGTGGACAGTCATTAGCACAAATCCTGAAATGAATCCCATTTCTAGAGGTAACCTTAATTCTAAACATAAAACAAACTGTGTTTATTTACTTTTAACTCATTGTGGAAATTACTAAAAGGTACTATCACCCGCAGCAGCTTAAGAATTTATTTTCCTACTTAAAGGGACTCCGAGCTCAGAAAAAAAAGGAAAGTTGTACTCACCAGGGGCTTTTTCCAGCCCAGTGCTGGTCGGGAGGTCCCACGCCGGCGTCCTGGCTCCCCTCCTTCTCCCCGCTCCGGAATGGCTGGCAGGCCGCAGCCCGGGCGACACTCTCCCGAGTGTCGGGCTGCTTCTTCCGCATATGACGCGGATTACGTCACACGCTGGCCGCCTCGCGTCATCACGGCGGCCGGCGTGAAAGTACTGCGCATGCGCGCTTTGTTCGCGCATGCGCAGTACTTTCACGCCGGCCGCCATGATGACGCGAGGCGGCCGGCGTGTGACGTAATCCGCGTCATATGCGGAAGAAGCAGCCCGACACTCGGGAGAGTGTCGCCCGGGCTGCGGCCTGCCAGCCATTCCGGAGCGGGGAGAAGGAGAGGAGCCAGGACGCCGGCGTGGGACCTCCCGACCAGCACTGGGCTGGAAAAAGCCCCTGGTGAGTACAACTTTCCTTTTTTTTCTGAGCTCGGAGTCCCTTTAAATTTATAATTGATTTTCCTAAAAACGACAGGGCTTTTATAGGGATACTCGAGTAAGAGGAATACAGAGGCTTTTATCTCAGTTTCCTTATAAACAATGCCAGTTGCCTGGCTGTCATGCTGAGTTTTAGGCTCAAGTTATTTGAGTCACACACCTGTAACAATCACGCAACCAGTGGAGTAAAACATCTGATCTGCATGCTCATTCTGGGCCTGTGAATAAAAGTTATAGAAGTAGAAGATCAGCACAGAAGTCCTGCAACTAGCAATATGTTCCCACTGGACAGTTCCTGCGATTACGCAGGAACTGCAGCAACATTACTGACTTTAATAGAGAGGCGGGAGATTTGAGGTCTAGACTGCGGGCAAGGGGGTACCCCAATAGAATTATCATTACCGCATACAAAAGAGCATTAGCGAGAAACAGAAAGGACCTTTTAATAGGTAAGACTAAAAAAGACAAAAATTGTGATAATGTCCCACGGATGGTGACCCCATACAATGCTCACTTTATGGAAATAAAACAGATCCTGCAAAGGCATTGGCATTTGCTACGTAGGGATCCTATTATGGCCAAGATAGTGGGGGAGTACCCGCATATGGCCGCAAAAAGAGGCACCAATTTAAATGACCTTTTGGTCAGAAGTGAGTTTGGGTGGAGCAGCCATCATGGGCATACGATTAAAAAAGGTATGCAAAAATGTTTGGATTGTGATGTGTGCAGATACGCACAAAAAGGTAACCAATTTTTTAATCATGACAGATCAAAATCGTTTTTTATTAATGATCATATTACCTGTACTACTACCCGGGTAGTGTATCAGATCAGATGTCCTTGTGATCTTGTATATATTGGGAAAACTTATAGACCCTTAAATGTACGCATAGGTGAGCATATAAACAATATTAGGAGTACCACTATAGACAAAAAAAGGTTAAATCCTCTGGCTTTACATTTCAAATCTGTCCACAATTCTGATGTTTCTGGCTTGAGATTTATGGGCATCTATAAATTGAATATTAGCCCACGTCGAGGGGACTATGATAAACAACTTTTAAGAAAAGAGTCCATGTGGATTTATAAGTGTGAGAGCCTGCATCCAAAGGGACTTAACAAAGATTTGAATTTAAAATCATTCCTCTAGGGCAATCTAATGTGGTCCCTGTAGTATTGAACTTTGGCCACAAGATGGACACTGACTTTTTAATGGTGTTTTATGCTATTGAGATCAGCCTGAGAGGTGGGCGTTTCCTTGCTTATAAGAACCTACGCTACCCTCACTACGTCACGTCTGATGAAATCACGTGGGTCGTGATGAAACGCGTCACGTGAGACGCTGCGGAACACGGAAGTTCGTCCTGGGATCCCTGCCCGAGCCTCCGCTTCTCTTCCTCCCCCTGCACACAGTTCTTATGCCACTCGGAAGCCAAGCAGAGCCTTGTCGGGCCCATTCAAAGCGGGGGACACCTGCCATGAGCCATCACTTACCATCCGAATAGGTCACGTGAGTGCCAATCAAAAATTGGAAGCAATGTGCTTGGGGTTGAGGTTAGACACAATCTGTGTCTGTAATGAGAGCGTAAGCTTTATTGCAGAGGCGTGCTAATGCTGTTTACATATACGGGCTGACATCTTCCAGTCGATATTCTTCCGCTGTTGTTTGCTTGGATTTGGTTGCTTTGCCTGGGCCTGAAGAAAAATCCTATTTGCATGCATAGTGACTATACAGGAGTGCACTCCATTTCACTTGCCAGTATCCCAGATGCCTGCCATCTCCTTCAGTGTTTTTATTGGGAGGGTACATGTTTGTATGTCAGTGTTTGTCATGTTGCCTATTGAATTTTGATATTGCAATAAATTATACTTTTTTCACCAGCTTAGGGCTCCCCTAACCTTGTTTCTACTACTATGCATATACTCTGGGTGAGACCAAGCCAATTAGGGTGATATCCCGTACCTCGTTTTTGTTTAACTAGCAATATTTATTAGAAAATAAAGATGGCAGCCTCCATATTTCACTAACTTCTGGTTCCCTTTAAGGGGAAAAATGGGTTCTATAGGTGGCCCCGCTAAACACAGGAAATGTGTTGATAATGGTATGTTTGGGGGCTTTGCAATTAACTCAGACATTCAGCTCTGTAGACATCAGTGTAAAAAGTTGGAATTCCAATCTAGTTGACATCCAACTTGGAACCTAAATTGTACCAAGGAAATTGCATCAAATTCAGAACTGGGCAATACTGACCATGGACCTGATCCAATTAACTTTTTCTCCCAAGTTTGTCTTTTAAAGGGACACTGAACAGAACTAAAAAATGCAATACTGGCGGCTCCGTTACCTGCGCGACTTGCCTGGGAGTTGTGGGCAGCTGCGCATGCGTGGCTCATCTGCATGCCCTCATCTTGATTGCCTGCTCATCTCTTTGAGTGTTCTGTGCATGTGCAGTTCATTCTTTTGAGAACCGCACATACAAGAACACTCCCTGTGATGGGTGCGCAATCAAGATGGGCACGCAGTCGCCCACAACTCCCGGCCATGTTACGCAGGTAATGGTCCCGCCAACAGGAGAACAGAGGAGACACAGTGGATGCAGAGGGACCTCACAGACTATGGGGGGGAGCAGAAGTAAGCCCGGTGTAAGTTTAGTATTGCATTTTTTAGTTCTGTTCAGTATTAATAAAATAATCAATCATAACAGTACTTTTTATCTACTTGTTGGCACTTTTCAACTGCAGAGTGCTGAAAAGTTATTTTAAACTGAAGATAAAAAATTATCTCCTAGGAGAAAAAGTGGAATGGTTTGGGTCCTATCTCTACAATCCAACCCACCTCTCAGCAGCCTACAGCAACACTACACCTAGAAGCACAAACATAAGAATCATAACAAACCCTGCCCACATGTGCTTGATACTGCTTGGTAAAGACTAGGTGATCATTAGGTGCATTAAGTTTGATGTCTAACGGTTGTGAAAGGCCCCACAGGGCAATGCAACACAATGAAAATGCCCCATTGTGAAAGTGGCATAGTTGTTTTTGAGTCACACACCTGTAACAAGCCCACAACCAGTAGAGTGAAACATCTGATTCTGGGCCATTGACTTAAAGGGAATCTGAAGTGAAAATAAACGTATGAGATAATGATTTGTAGTGTAGTAAATAGAACATGAGTATCTAAGAAAAGAGTCGCATATTGTTTCCAGTACAGGAAGAGTTACAAAACTTCAGTTGTTATCTATGCAAATGTGGGTGATGAGCACGTCGGGCCGGAAGTGACTCACGTGGTACGCACGCATGGATACCGGATGTCCACATCTCCCCGCCCGGTATGTCCTTTTAAAAGCCGATCCAGCCAGAGTAACTACGCTGCTCCTGAGGAAACTACCAATAGTGAAACCGGTCGAGCATGCCGTTCTTATTGCTGAGTTGGACGACATTTTACATTTTAACGCTGTATGTTCATTTGGGTCCCTGTAAAAAGGGCCCTTATGTGAGTATCTGTTTTACATTGGTTTTATATTATTAAATTGATGCTTAGCTGCAAAGAGATACGCTTAGATCTGTTTATTATATTTCATTCGCTATCACTGCTGAGATTTGCTGTGGGGAGACGAGTGTGTCATATGCTGAGGCAAGGGAGGCCAAGCAGGAGAGAGACCAGCTGCAGGCCCATTCTAAGCTTCAAATAGACCCTGTAATTAAGGTCTATGCAGATCTGGTAAGCGTGTTCATTTATTTCACTGGTGATGGTGGAAGATTTTAAGGAGAAGGCAGCGCTGAAGTATTTTTTGATATCTATGCAAAAGAGCTTCTCTGAGCTCTCCGACCCAGCTTGGGTTGGCTAAAGTGCTGTTTTCTGAAGCACTTATCTCAAACTATCTCTCACTGTTTCTTGTTTGTTTAAGGTTTTACTGCAGGGGAGTTAGCTCTGCTCTGTTTCATAATTTAAAATACAGAGTGTAATTTGTAAACTGCAAATATTAGAGAATGATGCAATGTTATAAAACAAAAGCTGTATAACTGAAAATAAAAATATGAGACTTTTCTTTGCCACTAAATGTTCTATTACCTATCCATACAATTCATTATATCATACGTTTTTTTTTTTTTGCTTCAGTGTCACTTTAAAGTATTAGAAGTAGAGCATCAGCACAGAGGTCATCCAATTAACATTGCTTATTAGAAAAAAAAATATGGAAGCC
The DNA here is from genome assembly GCF_040937935.1 of Hyperolius riggenbachi. Classification (NCBI taxonomy): domain Eukaryota; kingdom Metazoa; phylum Chordata; class Amphibia; order Anura; family Hyperoliidae; genus Hyperolius; species Hyperolius riggenbachi. Next base: position 161,052,071 of record NC_090648.1, on the reverse strand, counting down.
TCCATATTTCTCTGACTTCAGGTTACACTACCATCAATATGAACAGACATGTCTGCTCTTCCTTGGTCCTGCCTGGTAGACCATGATTGAATGGACAAAGCTGCGCTTCTTTGTTTCACTGCTCAGGACTCAGGCCTACATCTACACTGTACAAGTAAGGCTCAGTGCACACCAAAAAGCGCTAGCGTAATCGCCAACCCTCACCGCTTTTTAAAGTGATTTTTTAGAGCCATTCTAGGCATGTGCCGAGCGATTTTCTACACATTTTAAATCCACTTTAGTACACACTCATCACAGCAGGACAGTATGCATATTATGGGACAAAGCTCACAAAGCAATCCATGTACGTTCCCATTTTCACAATGAATAAAATTGCCCCTCTAAAGAAAGTCTCTTAGTATACTTCCACAAAATAGTCTCTTAGTATATTCCAACACCCTATGCGGAATTCAAATCTTCACAGCATCAACATCACATAAAACAGTCTGCGATCACCAGAAAACTTGGCTGACCAAAATCACAGATCAGCATTAGCGCTTGTTTGGGGTGCTCCCTGAATCCCCTTATGCACTGGCAGTCTGCAGCCTTCACTCCTCATACAAAGAGAAAGAACAAAAATCTCCACATAGTGTAATGCTGTTATGTCTTCAGGTCACCTCCTGCGCACACGCATGCAGAGAGGTGATATTGATCCTCCACCATATAGAATATAAGCCGCTCACCAGATCTAATGGCTGACCCCCTGTGTGGATCCAACATATAGCGTTTGACCCTTCTGGGCAGATTCTGCAGTCACCAGTACTTTTGAAACTCAAAAAGAGGCTCCCATAGCATAACACTGTTTTTATTCAAAATAATATAGCTTAAAATGTCAATATAACTTGTAATGTCACTGATGAGTGAGCAGTGACGAAACCGCTGGGGGGAGCCTGGAACGCAGTGTGAAATGCCAACTCCACGTGGATTTTATATGATGCGCATTTGAACAGCTGTTTGTGAGTAACATTTTAAGCTATATTATTTTTAATAAAATCCTAATAAAAAGTTGATAAAAAGAGTTTAGAGATTGTACAAGAAGGATTCAAAACACTTTTAAAGAGCATTGTTTATGCTCACTGACTGTACCCCTTCAAATCCTGCTTATGTTATTATCATCTTCCATGTAATTTTTTTACACAGGATGACTTAAGTTGTCACAGATTTTCCACTTTCCTATACTTAAAGAGACTCTGAAGCGACACTTGGTCGCAGACTTGGTCGCTCCTGGAGGCAGGGCTAATGGCTGCAGCCCTGCCTCCAGTCGCGTCTATCAGCGGCGCATCGCCGCCTCTCCCCTGCCCCTCTCAGTGAAGGAAAACTGAGAGGGGCGGGGGAGAGGCGGAGATACGCGCTGACAGACGCGCGTGGGGCAGGGCTGCAGCGGTTAGCCCTGCCCCAACCAGGAAGCGCTCCCCCGCTGCCCCGAGGGGGTTTGGGCGATCAGGGACCCCCGTTAAGCCGCGGGATAGCGGCGGTTTAGCAGGGGTACACGTGCCCCTGCTATCTATGAGGTCAGACTCTCTTTAAAGTGGATCCAAGATAAACTCATTGCATAATTATGTTCCTTTCATATAGTTTATAGGGCATTCCTCAAGCCAAATACTTTTTGTTGTTGTTTTAATACGCTAATTCCCTATAAACTAAACAAGCCTCGCCCACAGCTCCTTTTGTGCCTTGGCACTGTAGCAAGGGCTTATGGGAGCTTAGTCTGGGCGGGAGGAGGAGGAGGTTACTAGCCATTGATTTTAGAGGCAGAGGGGGGAGGAGGAGGAGAGGGGACTGAATTTACACACAGGCAAACTGATAGCATCTCCAGCCCTCAGCCTGTGACAATGTGACAAACAGAACATGGCAGCTAGATATGCTGTTTGCAGCTAGATGTGCTGTGTACACTATCTAAACTTTAGATAAGTTATATACTGTAGACAAGTTACTTGTTATAGTTAGTTTTACATCTCGGATCTGCTTTAACATTGAGGTCAAATCGCCTTAGAAATCAGCAAAAAAGCTTCAGGATCCGAGTTTGAGTTTGGGGAAAAAACGAATCATTCTGGTGTGCACCATCCCATTGAAATACATTAGCCAAGCGCTTTTCAAAACGCAAGCATCTTAAAAACTCTCAGAACTGCCCTTGGTGTGCACCAGCCTTAATAAATATCTTAATCCACACATATTCTGGAGCCTGCCATTGCCAATTGAACTTGCTTTAGTTACATGCAATCCTATCTGTCACATAAGCAGCTGACAGGCAGTAATCCCGTTCCCTGAAATACCCTCATAATGCTGTCTTTTGTTGTTCTGTCAATCCCCATGCAGTTCCTGGGAATATGACAAAATACTACTCTTTCCCTTCTCTTACTGCACTAAATATATCGTAACACACATCAGCATGCTGTTAATCTATCACAAAGCCTTATCATCACTCCAATGGATGTATTAAAGCTGAAATGAATGGTATAATCAGCAAGAATTTTGTGTAATCAAAATCTATTATAATAAAATCGCAGAATCCGCAGAGAAATGACAGAATGCGGGAAAGGATTGTTAAAGTCAATTACAGCCCTGTTTTTAAAACCATTTTAATTTTATGTTTTTGAAATTAATGTCGAGAATTTTGAGGAAAAAAAATACAAATTTGCATATGCATTTTAAATTGTTACTTTGGAAAATGATACACCATCAGCAATTTTCACCAATAATTCTAGACAACCTAAATATATTATAAAGGAAAAAACAACTCACTGGAGGTGCATATACATGAATGTTGTCATGGGAACACTGTTTCACAAATCTTTTACGATTTCTTGCTACAGTTTGAGCCCACAGTGGTGTGTTGCGGTGTGGTGTAATGTCCACTTTGTGACGCAGCTTACCACACTTAAATGCATCACTAATGTGATGCTCACAATGTGGCCTGAGCGGAACGCATTGTAACGCACTGCATGCAGTACTGTTACCACTAAACGCATGCATTAGCAGTAGTAGTGAAGCATACTTTTCATTAGTATGCTTCACTGTACCTAATGCAACACGAGCATAATGTGCTGTTGCATTGCGTTCCTGCTGTCACAGGGAAGGCAACGCAATGGCCACTGTAAACATAGCCTTTTAGAGGAAAAAAAAGATGTAAAAACAAATAAAAAAAAAACAGCTGCCCTAGGTCATATATATCCTTAACATTCTGTAGCTGCTGGCTCACACCCTCCCCCAATGAGTCAGAAGCCATGTATCCTGAGAGGCGTGGTTTCAGAAAACAAAGCCATCATCACTCTCCGCTGTATAGCATGTGACTAAGGGCCCATTTCCACTAGCCGCATGCCATGGTGCGATCATCGCATTGCATCCAGCCCCAGGGTGACTTCCGGTTGTTTTGTGGAAGTCAGGATACGGCTGTGTACTTACGCTATGGGTATCGGATGCGTGCTGCAGAAATTGTAATAAAGTATTACAGGCAGAGGATCAGCAGGACAGCCAGGCAACTGGTACTGTTCAAAAGGAAATAAATATGGCAGCCTCCATATCACTCACAGTTTAGGTGTGCTGTACTTTAAAGAGGAACTCCAGTGAAAATAATTTAATATAAAAAGGTGCTTAATTTTTACAATAATTATGTATACATGATTTAGTCAGAGTTTGCTCATTGTAAAATCTTTCCTCTCCCAGATTCACATTCTGACATGTATTACATGGTGTCATTGTTACTGTGGGCAGATTATGTAGCTGTTCTGGCTTTAACAGACAGCTATAAACAGCCATTTCCTGTGTGTGTCATTGTTACATTGTGGCAGTTTGCCCAGAGTTCCGTACAGTACCAGAGCCTCTTGTGGGAGGGGTTTAAGCACAAAATCAGTCATACAGCGCCCCCTGATGGTCTGTTTGTGAAAATCATTATATTTTTCATGTAAAAGTGGGTATCAGCTACTGATTGGGATAAAGTTCAATTCTTGGTCGGAGTTTCTCTTTAAATGCATGTAAGAAAATTTCATTTTAACTGGTATGTTAATAAATCTAGACGAGGATTTCTGGATCACTTATGTTCTCCAATATTCTCCCATGTACACATAAGCTTACCTAGTCACACACAACATGCGACAAGACTGATTGCACTTCCTGTGTGTTACAGCTATATAGTTCTTTTCTCAGTCAGCAATCAGCACAGGTCTCATACTGGTATGTGTTGGGGGTCATAATTGTATCCTCCTTGATGAGATGATGCTTAGCAAGACTGTACACTTACTGACAGCCATTGGTGAGATTCCTATAGTGAAGACTGTCAGAAGGTTGAAAGCTTTTGGTTGCAGACAACACAAACTTGTTTAAAATAAAAGCATGTTTAAGATAAAATGTTCTGCTCCTGTTCAGTGTTTAGGGGGGGGACTGGATGGCTTTTCAGCCTGTCACTCACTCCTATTGTCTGTGTAAAAGGCTGTCTAACCCACCCATGATCAGTGATGCTGCTGCCCCACCTCCCTCCTCCTCTCTTCCTCTCACTGTTTTTTGTTATTTTGTAGATGGCCATGGATGGAATGGGAGAAGATGAGCAAGCATTACCTTCTTGCTCACATATCTTTATTAGAGATGTCGCGAACATAACATTTTCTGTTCGCAAATGGCGAATGCAAACTTCCGTAAAATGTTCGCGAACAGGTGAATCTGGCAAACCGCCATAGACTTCAATGGGTAGGCGAATTTTAAAACTTACTAAGACTGTTTCTGGCCACAAAAGTGATGAAAAAGTTGTTTCAATGGGTCTAACACCTAGATAGGGGCATGCCAGAGGGGGATCCATGCCAAAAGTCCCAGCAAAATTACAGAGTTGACACAAAGTCGGGTTTTACAATAGTACTATCAGAATACAGTGAAATAATAATGCATTGGAGTGGTTCTGTGCCTGCAACTTAATGAGGCAACAGCAGTAGTGTGCACACAGCTCTGGGTGTCAGTGGGCTGTGGAGTGTCACACACACAAAAAATACAGGAGACTGATGTGCTAGCCCTCAAAGGGGCTGTTTGGGGTGCTTTCACAGCAAGTAAGAACCAAGAACACAGGCCTAGCTAATACTTTCCCTACCTATCTGCAGCAAGTCTGACCCTGCTTACACTAACAGTCAGCAGCCAGCAGAGAATTGATCCAATATGGCCACCGCAACTACTTTTTGATAGGGGGTGGGGGGTCCAGGAAGGGGTGCTAGCTGACTGGCTGCTCCCTGTGTCTGCTGACTGTGAGGTAAGGGGTCAAAGTTTAGCTCAATGATGATGTATGGGGGTAAATCGAACATGCCAAATGTTTGCTGTTCGCCGTGAATGCGAACAGCCAATGTTCGCAGAATACTGCTCGTCGGGGAACTGTTCGGACCATCTCTAATCTTTATTAGCTGCAGCTCTGCAATTCAGAATAGCCCTCCTAAGCACTTCCTGGGTCTGGGTAGTACATTGGGCTACATACCAAACACCATATAGACATGCCTAAAAACCTCTGGCACAAAGTCCTTTGGAATGACGAGACGAAGATATAAAATGCTGGTGGGAAAGAATACAACAAGGCCTGTAACAAAAAAGTATACCACCCTTACTGCAATGCATGAAGGTGAATCTCTGATGGGGCTGTGTGAGCTACAGCTGTACAACTAACTTAATGAAGATTGATGGCAAGATGATACCAGAGAATATCAAAGGACAACTTGCATTTGTCAGTGTAGAAACATGGGACATGCTTTGGTGTTTCATTACGTATATGAAATAAAAGGGTGCCAGAGATAGTCGCTATTAGACTATTGTTAAAGATTACAGATATTCTACTACTTAATTTCTATAGTAAATGATCGGTAATCCTTACCGGTATTCTACTATGCTGTAATCTAAACCTCTCTCAAGAGCCCTTCCTCTTGATGCCTAACACTAACTGATCCTACCTAGTGATGCCTAACACTAAATACCCCCAAGTGGTGCCTAATACTAAGGATCCCACAGGTGGTGCCTAACACTAAAGACTCCCCCCCCCCCCAGGGAGTGCCTAACATTAAAGATCCCCAGGTGGTGCCTAACACTAAGGTTCCCCTAGTGAGCGCCTAACCTTAACCCCCTCCACCACGCCTAACCTTACCACCCCCCCTCCCCATGCCTAACCCATAGACAGCAATGATAAAAGTTGTGATGAGCAGCAATGAACTGAAATATTGGCTCCTGAGGTAGCCAATAAAATAGCTGACACCCGAGGTACCAGCATGGCAAATTGCAGCTGTTAATGGCGGGGATTATGCAACTATAATTAGAGTACATGTCAGTATGCAGAGCAAACTAAAAATGTTCTGAATTATCCCTGATTTGGCTTAGTGCTGACATTACCATCAAGATCTTGGGGGGGGGGGGGGGGGAGAGGGGAGAGATTAGGAGATAATAGGAAAGAGTTACAAAATGTATTCAGTAATATAAATATGAAAAAGTGATTTGTGCCATTAATAAACATAAAAAAATGGAATAATTGATAGATAAGTTGTATACAATAAGAGGCACTCTAACTAAGCTGCATTGTGCTATTTATACATCCAGATGGATGCATTACAGATTACAGTCCAGTCATAATACTGATAAAGCACATAACAAGGACAAATATTAATTAATATATTGCAAGGGGACCAGTCAGAAAAAGGTATAACACGATGCCACACTATAAACAATGCCCTGAGTAGAGTTTGGATATGTACTGAAATAGAGAGAAGTGCTTCCCAATACAGTAGATAAGAGGTGACCCAGATATCCAATAGTACCCACACTTAATGTGTGTCACAGGCTACATGTCAGTTTCTTCATAGAAATAGGAGGGTCAGATTAGGCATTTATGAAGAGGTTTGCTTTGAGAGTAGGGGGGGGGGTGATGGGGGTATGAAGAAGTGCTTTCATGCAGCATAGGGGAGTGGAGTCAGCTGGTAGACGCTACTTCCCACTTGACTACTCTCCAATCTCTCTATCACACCAGCACCCGCACAAAGACTGATGTACGAGAGGTGCCATGGTGGAAAATTGTTTTAATTAGGCAAGTTTGACCTTTTTTGTACATTGGGTTTTGTCTGATTCATTAATTAGGTGTTGTATTTAAATTTAAAACACTTCAATCATTTAGATAAGTAAAAAATATAGTAAAGCACTCATTGGGAAACTAATATTTCTCATCATCAGATCCCCCATCCTCTCCCCACACTAAAAATGTAAACACATTATCCAAAACCAGCAATTAACATTCTGAGCTGAATGAAAAAAAAATATTTTACAATGTAAAAAAGAAAAAAAAAAACAAGAACATTTAACTGGTTAGGTGGACTTCCAGAGTCCCAAACCAATTTGCCCAAAGTGACTTCAACCTTCTGTCTGAAATACTGACAAAATTGGATACATTATAGACGTGTTAAGAAAAGTTTAGAAATTCTGAACCTCAGAGATGTGTGGTCTTAAAAAAAAATAAGCTTCAGTGGCCAATGAAACTGGTAGAGATTTGCTCATCGCTATAAAAAAATTAGCAAACACTACCATAATCTTCATATAATACCCAACCCAAGCAGCTCTGAGTGACCCAAAACTACTAGGATAATATAGGGGACTAAAAGAGACCAAAAATCCCTACTACTACTAATAAGCAATGCTCAGTGTAGTTTGCCTTCTTAAAACAGGTATTTGCGATAATTCAGCTTTAAGAGAGTGACTGTGGTCTCCCACAATGCATCACAACTGAGTACGCAAATGATCTCTTTATGCCCCTGAAGCCAGGCTTACATCCAAAACCACTCTTTTATAGCAAACCTATAGCTTATAAAATTTACAGAGCCACATCAGCCCCACATTTAGACAGCCTGTTTTTGACTTTTGATCCTTCTCAGAGCATGGCAGGGATTGATATGGCTCTATGGGATAGGGATATACTGGATTTATATGGGACGAGCACAACAGAACATCCAAGGAGCTCCAGGTGACCCAAAACCAATAGGAAAGTATAGAGGGCTAAAAGAGACTGAAAACCCCTTCTACTAAAAAGCAAGACTCAATGTAGTTTGCCTTCTTAAAACATTTAAACTTCTTAATTTGCGATAAACAATGCATCACTACTTAATATGCCAATTATTTCTTCATATTATTGTGGGAGACCATCGACCACCAAAGTTGAATTATCACAAATACTTTCTGTTTTAAAATTGCGCAAAGGTGGATCAGCGCATCACCAGGCCGCTTCCGAATGGCCACCAATCAGAGGTGCGCTAAGCCCCCCCTTGAGACTACAAATGCACCTTGAAACCAAACAGAAGCTCTGCATAAACATCAATAAGCAATGCTATTAAATGGGAGCAGCTGACCGAAGTTACTTACATTTGTACATGGCGAGGAAAGGAACAGCGCTACTTAAGAACAGATTGCATCCTTATGACTACCTGCTTGAGAGTGCAAGCCCCACTAGTGGGATAAAATACACACCCAGCATTCAAATAAAATGCACCTGTCTACCATTGGAGGATGTTGGTTTCCGTAATAGCTTGCATGCAACTTATTAAGTACTCATCCCTCCCACGTGAAGAAGTCATCCCCCATGGGAGGGGCCCTAACACTAACTAATCCTAAATTATGCATATGCATAGCCTGCGTGCGCTACCAAGTAAAAATTCAAAATTGTGCTAAGGTGGATCAGCGCATCACCAGGCCACCTCCAAATGGCAACCAATCAGAGGTGTGCTGAGCCCCCCAAGAAACTACAAATGCCCCTTGAAACCAAACAGAAGCTCTGCATAAACATCAATAAGCAATGCTATTAAATGGGAGCAACTGACCAAAGTTACTTACATTTGTACATGGCGAGGAAAGCAGGGATGGTCGCAGTCAGTCAACTTTGCTACCCTGGAAATACGTGTAGTTTTACGCAATTACGCTTCGCCAAACTACGGCTTAGAAATGAAATATTTGCTTCATATGCATTTCGTAGACTATGCGTTAAAATACGCAATTACGCATAGTGCGAAGCGTAACGTATGCTTATGCCTGTATGCAGAATATTTTACGCATTAATTCCCTTTTTTTTTTTAAACGCTTATACAGGGAACTCTTCTATGCATACATTCCCCTTTCCAATGCGTAAATTTGTAAGCATACAATCGCACACGGAAAATTAGCCGTAAGTAACGCATTTGTAGTTCACTACGCAATACACATGTTAACTACGCAAGGTGGGCGTAAGCTACGCGTAGCGGTACTTCGCTACACGTAAATTCGTAAGCATAGCTTTAAAAATTCACCTATGAACTACAATGCATAGATGCGAACTATGATGCGTAAATTCGCACTGGCGTAGTTTCTGCTCATCCCTGGAGGAAAGGAGCAGCGCTACTTAAAAACAGATTGCATCCTTATGACTACCTGCTTGGGAGTGCAAGCCCCACTAGTGGGATAAAATACAAACCCAGCATTCAAATAAAATGCACCTGTCTACCATTGAAACCGCACCTTGAAACCAAACAGAAGCTTGGTTGCGCACCCAGGCTATGCATATGCATAATTTAGGATTAGTTAGTGTTAGGGCCCCTCCCATGGGGGATGACTTCTTCGCAGAGGGAGGGACGAGTACTTAATAAGTTGCATGCAAGCTATTTTGGAAACAAACATCCTCCAATGGTAGACAGGTGCATTTTATTTGAATGCTGGGTGTTTATTTTATCCCACTAGTGGGGCTTGCACTCTCAAGCAGGTAGTCATAAGGATGCAATCTGTTTTTAAGAAGCGCTGTTCCTTTCCTCGCCATGTACTTTCTGTTTTAGAAGGCAAACTACCTGTACAATAATATATATAAGTGATCTTTATATGGCATTGCCACTCCCTATACACCAATTTAGTGGTGTCTTCCAGTCACTCTTTATTGGCATTACTGATATTTTTCATTGAAATAATCTAATGGAAACCACAATAGAATTCTGCCAAATGCCTATCTTTTGACCGTATCCACATTATTTAAATATTACATATTACAGCTGTCTATTTTGCTTTATATTTTAATAATTTTCCTATTCCCGCTAGACAATAAAATGTCCGAGCTAAACTAGAAACTGCAGTGATTACTACACATTAAATTCTGTTCATCTTCAAAGGATGTAACTGAAGAAAATGTACATCAGTTACTTCAATTTAACCTCTATAACAGCTGTTATTCGAATGAATTGAACTTTTGATCTTTTGGTACCAACACAAGTGACGGCTTTGCACCTTGTGCAATGACATCTTTCTTTTTCTCATCTGGTTCAAGGATATCCCTGAGTGAATGTATTTGGCTTTTCCCTGCATGCATGACTGCAGGAGAACATTGTAATACTCTCAACAGTGATTCATGCCTAAAGAAAAAAAAGAAGGAGGTGAAAAACAATCATTAAGGTCACATGCATATTGAGGTTCAAGAGCACTTGTAGTTTAATTTGGAGTACAAATCGATGCAATTATTCTTCCCAAATAGAACCCTAATATAGGTTCAGCAAATTAACGGGTTATGGTTATGGAAATTACCATAACTGGTAAACACCCCTCCCCCTGTTGCAATCCAAAGTTTTCTCATTGAAGTTTGAAGCTCTGTGGCCAACCCCACTGTGTTTCTTTGGCTTGCCACTACCTCTGCGGCAGCCTATCAGGCCTCAGCTGCCTAGCTGGTGGTGGGCTGCAGCAACAAAGCAGCTGTAAAGACTGCTTCCTGTTGGGTTCCTTGCTTGGAAACCTGGTAGGTACCAGATATGCACAGTAAAATGTATGCCATAAGTACCATTCCGCCATGTGTTGCTGCTGACCCCCAGGACCATTTCCTACAGGGCGCAGTGTAGTACCTGTAAGTTTAGTTAACTGGTAAATTAAAGCTTGTGTACTTGCAGTCATGTACAAACACTTGCACTGATGAAATGCTGCAGGAACAAAAAGGATGTGCTCACTGAGCTGCACAGGAGAGTAAATGAGTGGTGTATAAGCTGGTAACCATACACCATTTTGTACTCTTCCCTGCATACACTTTGGATTGGAGAGCTGAAGAACAATGCCAGACAAAAGTGGGTAGTATCAGCAGCCTCTTTATACAAGTTTACCGTGCCTACTGCCCTGCAGATCTAGCCCTCTAACATGTAGCCATATGTCAAGCATTGCAGCCAACAGGCATTTTTAGTAGGGTAGGGCCCCAGGCACAAGTATTCTGAATGGGAGAGTACTGTGGCGTGCACAAAATGCATGCAGCAGTGGGTTGTTATGATGCATTGCTGCACAGCAAATACGTGCCCATCAGAGTGATGACTATGCCGTCTAATGTCCTCGTCAATGGTGTAGCAATAGGGGATGCAGAGGTTGCGACCGCACAAGGCCCCCCGAACCAGAGGGGCCCACTAGAAGCCCTCCATTATCCATCTTATTAGCTTTTCATTGGTGCTATGCTGGTAATGAACAGCTCTCTATGTGCATTGCATAGTAGTAATACTTCCTTAAAAAGCTATTTTCTAACTCTGATTGCACCTCTCTGACACTGCAGATGTCCTTGGTAGGTTTTGGGGCTCCATATTAATAGAGTGCTTGGGGCCCCATGTAAAATTTGCACCAGAGCCCCAAGCATCCCAGTTACGCCACTGGTCCACGTGGTAGTGCACAGAGATACCCATTGCTGAAATCTGCTCAGCAATGCAACAGTGTGCCCAGTCCCTTAAGGTGGCAGCTTCTATAGCTCTCTAAGGTTACACATACTTTACATTTACCCTAATGTTTCATGATTTGTCAGAGAGTGTAAGTTGGAAATATAAACATATGCAATTTTTCAAATTAATTTAAATTGAAACAAATTGAATAGATACTCATCTTGGAAAATGTCATTTCTGTGTATATTTCCCAGAATAGCTGATCTTTTAAGAACCTGTAAGAGTGCACAATAAGCAGCTTCTTTACTTTACATGGAAGCTTTAACTCATAAAGATGACTTAAGTCCCATACACATGCGTAACAGCGGTCTTTTACGCAGCACAATTATTAAACAACTTTTGTTGTGAAACAAGTTGAAACAACCCCAAAAAAGTTGCTTGCGATTGTTCACACAACTGATACCACTGATAAGACATCAATCCAACTGTTGGATTGACGTCTTATCAGTCTTATCAGTTGTGTGAACAATAGCAAGCAACTTTTTTTTGAGTTGTTTCAACTTGTTTCACAACAAAAGTTGTTTAATAATTGAGCTGCGTAAAAGACCGCTGTTACGCGTGTGTATGGGGCTTTACACACTTAAAGGGGTTCTGTGGGGGAACCTAACGATAAAAACCGCCACTTACCTGGGGCTTCTATCTGCCCCATGTAGCAGTAATGTCCCACGCCAACCTCCTCCGATCCACCGTTCCCAGCCGCTGGCCCCGGTGTAGCGCTTCACTCCATCCAACTGCAGCTGCGAGGCCATGGCCACGGCCTGCTCACTCCCACCCGCGCCATCGGAAGCTTACTGCGTATATGCAGTGTACTGCGCCTGCACAGTAAGCTTCCGAGGATGCGAACAGCAGCGCACATTATTCGGTGATGCCAGACGAATAAAGCCCGGGGCCTGCGGGGAACAGCTGATTGGAGAAAGAGGGGTATTACTGCTACATGGAGCAGATAGAAGCCCCAGGTAAATGGCAGTTTTTATCCTTACCAAACCCCCACAGAACCCCTTTCATCTCTCTTTAACAAAAAAAAGATAAACGTTTATTTTAAGCAATGCCAAATTAGATGTGCACATTATCCATCCCTTTCTTGATGGAACTAGCAACTGGTTATAAGAATTGCATAAAATTAAAACACAGTTTGCCAAGTATAGCTCTGTGGTGCCTCCTCCTGCAGATATTCCCCTATACATCTGCCTGATTTACCTGTGCCTAAAAACTGCTCTGCTTCTAAATATCATTCTATTCCAAGTCTAAGTCCATAGCATCTATATCAGTGAAACAAATAGTAATCCCAAGCATATTGGCTAGGGCAGTGATCTCCAAACTTGTCTCTCCAGCTGTTAAGGAACTACAAGTCCCACAATGCATTGCAGGAGTCTGACAGCCCAGGGATGGTCGTAGTCAGTCAACTTTGCTACGCTAGAACTACGCGCAGTTTTACGTAATTACGCTTTGCCAAACTACGGCTTCAAAATCAAATATTCGCTTTGTATGCATTTTGTAGACTACGCCCTAAAATATGCAATTACGCAAAGTGCGAAGCATAGTGTATGCGGATGCTTATGCCTGCATGCAGAAAATTTTACACATTAATTCCTCTCACACTGGGAAATTTTCTATGCGTACATTCCCCTTTACAAAGCGGAAATTTGTAAGCATACAATCGCACGCGAACAATTAGACGCGAGTAATGCATTCGTAGTTCACTATGCAATACACATGTTAACTATGCATAGTGGGCGTAAGCTATGCATAGCGGTACTTCACTACGCATAAATTTGTAAGCGTAGTTTTGAAACTTCACCTACGAACTATGATGCGTAGATGCAAACTACGATGCGTAAATTCGCACTGGCATAGTTTCTGCTCATCCCTGTGACAGCCACAGTCCTGATCCATAAAGGCAAATGCATTGTGGGACTTGTAGTTCCTTAACAGCTGGAGAGCCAAATTTGCAGATCACTGGGCTAGGGCCATTCGGCATGGTATCCGTGATGTGGGATTGCCCTGGAGAGTGCTAATTGACCAGTAGCGATTTGTGATCACATCACCAGTAATGACATGCTGGAGCCAGAAGTAATGAGATAATACTGAGGAATAAATAGAGGTCTGTGTTCCCAAATGAAACAGCTTCAAACAAGAGCACTGATAGCTTACAGTAAACACTCATCAGTCTTAAAATTTAAGACATACCATTAATTAACTTTGGTTAAGCTTAAAACACTGTCAGTAGGGCTCCTGACAAATGTAACTGTAAGCTATGTTTATGTTGGCAATAAAAGAAAATGATGGGGCTCTGAATTCAAAGAGTAGATCACAAAATCTCAGGTAGAACTTGGAAATGTCAGGCTCATTTGTAATGTTTCCCTTGCTAATTCACAGAACATACTCTAACATTAAAAAGACACTGGTTTAATGTGTTTTATGTGTTTAGTGCAGTTCCGCATGATGGCTGTCCTCTGCAATTTGATGTTTCTTACTTGCAAAGTGTCAATTAGGGACTTTACTGAGGCAGAATATGTGCTGGGAATTTGTAAATAAAATCACTAAAAAGTCAATTACTGCCAAGCCATTCCACTGATTCTCATTCCGAACAAGACTGAAGGTGAACTGTCAAGATGAGGGAATTGTACACATGCCGTAATGCACATTGTAATGAACATTTTTAAGTTTAATGCAATTTTTATAATTAAATCTAAGACAGGCATCACATACCCTATAGATCTATTGTTTCCATCAAGCACACCCAAAAAACTTGTGATCAAGTGATCGTATGGATTAGAAGATATAGTCTATTTTTATTATTGTACCTGATAACCCCATCTCCCAAGCAAGATGTTAATCTTGATAATGATTAGGGATTTTTTTAGGGGAAATCTAAATAGATTCGATAGAACCTATTTTAAATGGGTAAATATTGAGTCAAATCGTTCGATAACCAATAAAATCCTACATTTTATTACAACATATTAAAAACACACAATTGCATTTTTAGTTCCTTACAGATCATTATAACACATATATTGTATTTCACATAGTGGCGGACATACGGCCGTGCAGGCCGTGCCGCCGCACGAGGGCCCCTGAAGTTTCGCTGCTTCAGGGGCCCATTAAGTATTGCAGGTTTTTTTTTTATTTTACCTTTTATTTTTTTTAACCTGGGGGGCCCCGACTCCTGTCCTCCCCCCTCACCTCGGGCCCCCCCCATCCCCTCATGTGTCGGGAGAGCGGAAAATACAGGAAGTCTCCGGCCGGGGCTGCGCAGCTGCCGCTTGGTCTCCGATATGTCTCCAACTTGGAGACATATCGGAGACCAAGCAGCAGCTGCCTCTAGCGTCTGCTGCCTGCAGCCCCGGCCGGAGACTTCCTGTATTTTCTGCTCTCCCGCCGGCCGCCGCGCATACCGGGAGGGGGGCCCCGAGGTGAGTGAGGGAGGATAGGAGTCGGGCCCCCCACCCGGATAGCTACCCACCCGGCTACCTTACCCACCCACCTGGCTACCTTACCCACCCGGCTACCTACCCGGCTACCTAACCACCCTGCCGGCTACCTACCCACCCACCCACCCGGCTAACTACCTACCCACCCGGCTACCTAACCACCCACCCGGCTACCTACCTACCCACCCGGCTACCTAACCACCCACCCGGCTACCTACCCCGCTACCTAACCACCCACCCGGCTACCTACCCGGCTACCTAACCACCCTGCCGGCTACCTACCCACCCACCCGGCTACCTACCCACCCACCCGGATACCTACCCACCCGGATACCTACACACCCACCCGGCTACCTACCTACCCACCCGGCTACCTAACCACCCACCTGGCTACTTACCTACCCACCCGGCTACCTAACCACCCACCCGGCTACCTTACCCACCCGGCTACCTACCCCGCTACCTAACCACCCACCCGGCTACCTACCCGGCTACCTAACCACCCTGCCGGCTACCTACCCACCCACCCGGCTACCTACCCACCCGGATACCTACACACCCACCCGGCTACCTACCTACCCACCCGGCTACCTAACCACCCACCCGGCTACCTACCTACCCACCCGGCTACCTAACCACCCACCCGGCTACCTTACCCACCCGGCTACCTACCCCGCTACCTAACCACCCACCCGGCTACCTACCCGGCTACCTAACCACCCTGCCGGCTACATACCCACCCGGCTACCTACCCACCCACCCGGCTACCTACCCACCCGGATACCTACCCACCCACCCGGCTACCTACCCACCCGGCTACCTAGCTACCCACCCGGCTACCTAACCACCCTGCCGGCTACCTACCTACCCACCCACCCGGATACCTACACACCCACCCGGCTACCTACCCACCCACCCGGCTACCTACCCCGCTACCTAACCACCCACCTGGCTACCTAACCACCCTGCCGGCTACCTACCCACCCACCCGGCTACCTACCCACCCAGATACCTACACACCCACCCGGCTACCTACTTACCCACCCGGCTACCTACCCACCCGGCTACCTAGCTACCCACCCGGCTACCTACCTACCCGGCTACCTACCCACCCGGATACTTACACACCCACCCAGATACCTACACACCCACCCGGCTACCTACTCACCCACCCGGATACCTAACCACCCACCCGGCTACCTAACCACCCACCCGGCTACCTAACCGGCTACCTAACCACCCACCCGGCTACCTACCCACCCACCCACCCACCCGGCTACCCAACCACCCACCCGGCTACCTAACCACCCACCCGGCTACCTACCCGGCTACCTAACCACCCACCCGGCTACCTACCCGGCTACCTAACCACCCACCCGGCTACCTACCCGGCTACCTAACCACCCACCCGGCTACCTACCCACCCACCAGGCTACCTACCTACCTACCCACCCGGCTACCTACCCACCCGGCTACCTACCAACCCACCAGGCTACCTACCTAAAGACCCACCAGGCTACCTACCCACCCAACCAGCTACCTAACCACCCACCTACCCACCCACCAGGCTACCTACCCACCCGCCTACCCAGCCACCCACCAGGCTACCCACCCACCCGGCTACCAAGCCACCCACCAGGCTACTTACCCACCCGGCTAAGGGCTACCTACCTACCCACCCGGCTGCCTACCTACCTACCCACCAGGCTACCTATCCACCCAACCACCCATAGGAGCTGCGCGCCAGATGGAGGCTGGGACAGGAGGTCTGCTGCTGCAGGTGAGTAAATGTTTTTTTTTATTATTTATTTTAGCAGGTGTATGTTCTGGGCAGGTCTGCCACATGATTGTGTGTATGTTCTGGGCAGGTCTGCCACATGATTGCATGTATGTTCTGGGCAAATTTACTACATGATTGCATGTGTTTTCTGGGCAAATCTGCCGACATGATTGCACGTATTTTCTGGGCAAATCTGCTGACATGATTGCACGTATTTTCTGGGCATATCTGCCGACATGATTGCACGTATTTTTTGGCCATATCTGCTGACATGATTGCACGTATTTTCTGGGCATATCTGCCTACATGATTGCACGTATTTTCTGGGCATATCTGCCTACATGATTGCACGTATTTTCTGGGCATATCTGCCGACATCATTGCACGTATTTTCTGGGCATATCTGCCGACATCATTGCACGTATTTTCTGGGCATATCTGCCGACATCATTGCACGTATTTTCTGGGCATATCTGCCAACATCATTGCACGTATTTTCTGGGCTGCCGAAATCATTGCACGTATTTTCTGGGCATATCTGCCGACATCATTGCACGTATTTTCTGGGCATATCTGCCGACATCATTGCACGTATTTTCTGGGCATATCTGCCGACATGATTGAATGTATTTTCTGGGCAAATCTGCCGACATGATTGAATGTATTTTCTGGGCAAATCTGCCGACATGATTGAATGTATTTTCTGGGCAAATCTGCTCACATTATGTGTATTTTCTTGAGAAAACCTGCACAATTATGTGAATTTTCTGGGGAAAGGGTCACCAAAACTTGGGCCCACTGTCTTTTGCGTTGCACTTTTCAAGGGAACCTGAGGTGAGAATAATATTGAGGCTGCCATATTTCTCTCCTTTTAAGCAATACCAATTGCCTGGTTGCCGTTCTGGTCCTCTGCCTCTTATTCTTTCAACCATAGACCCTGAACAAGCATGCAGCAGGTCAGGGGTTTCTGACAATATTGTCAGAACTGAGAAGATTAAGCTGCATGCTTGTTGCTGGTGTAATTCAGTTTATTACTGCAGCCAAATAGATCAGCAGGGCCGCCAGGCAACTAGTATTGTTTAAAAGGAAATAAATATGGCAGCCTCCATATCACTCTCACCCCGGGATCACTTTAAATTACAGTTAGCTCCGCCCTTATCCGGTCATTGCCACGCCCATTTTTGCCTCTGCCCACACCCATTTTTTGCCGTGAAGCGCGCCGCAGATTACAGCCACGCCCATTTTTTGCCGCGCCGCACGTCAGGGGGGCCCACAATTGATATTTTGCACAGGGGCCCACTGCTGCCTGTGTCCGCCACTGATTTTCACAGGTTGTACAACAGTAATAAGATCATCCAATATGGGTGACTTCACAACGGAATAAGTGAGTACCCCCTAGGGGAGTTTTTTGTGTTACAGATTTTCTTTAAATACTGATAAATGCCTGCTGAGACAATTAACGATTTTTCTCGCCGCGTTTCGTGAACCATAAGACAAGTAGCGTTCACTTCCTCAGGAGTATTACTTTTCCCGGCTTGCTTGAAAAGTCATGCAAATGTTTTGTGCCTATAATCAAGGATAAAGATATATATAAAGCAGGCATGGGCAAACTTTGCCCTCCAGCTGTTAAGGAACTACGAGTCCCACAATGCATTGCAGGAGTCTTACAGCCACAGTCATGACTCATAAAGGCAAATGCATTGTGGGACTTGTAGTTCCTTAACAGCAGGAAGTTTGCCCGTGCCTGATATAAACAGAGAGATCACAGGGTCTTTTTTTTTAAAGATATTTTGCACTCCCAAGCCCATCACCACAAATTTTGACTAATGCATTGCCAGAAGAATTTAACCAATGTTATACCATTATGTATAAACTGGTAACACATTTAGATTATATCAATGTGACCAAGTGAACAGATAGCATTGAAAAAATAATAATAATAAACAGTGTGCACCATCAAGAGCCACCTGACATGTGCATAAGTGTCCAAATATGTGGCGATCAGCACTGATTCCAAATGTTATTCCTCTAGTTAGTGACAAGGAATTACATACCGTATAGATCTATTATTTCATCAATGTGTTAGTGTAGAAAAAAGCATCTGAAAATGTCCCTAAAGCTAGCCATATGTTCTGCATCAGGTTCTGATCTGGCAAGTGATTGCTATCTCCCTGATTGGAAATCATTGCCCTTTCCCTGATCAGAACTCATTGCCATCTCCCTGATTGGAAACTATTTCCATCTCCCTGATCGGAAATCATTGCCATTTCCCTGATCAGAAATCATTGCCATCTCCCTGATCAGAAATGGTTGCCATATCCCTGATCAGAACTTGTTGCCATCTCACTGATGGCAAATCGTTGCCATCTCCCTCATCAGAAATCATTGCCATCTCCCTGATCGGAAATCATTGCCCTTTCCCTGATCAGAAATCATTGCCATCTCCCTGATCGGAAATCATTACCATCTCCCTGATCGTAAATCATTTCCATCTCCCTGATGGGAAATCATTGCCATTTCCCTTAACAGAAATGTTTGGCATCTTCCTGATCAGAACTCGTTGCCATCTCACTGATGGTAAATTGTTGCCATCTCCCTGATTGGAATTCATTACCATCTCCCTGATCAGAAATCATTGCCCTCTCCCTGATCGTAAATCATGGCCATCCCCCTGATCGGAAATCATTGCCATTACCTTATCAGAAATGGTTGCCATCTTCCTGATCAGAACTCGTTGCCATCTCACTGATGGTAAATTGTTGCCATCTCCCTGATTGGAAATCATTGCCATCTCCCTGATCAGAAATCATTTCCATCTCACGGATCAGAAATCATTGCCATCTCCCTGATCAGAAATCGTTGCCATCTCCCTGATGGGAAATCGTTGCCATCTCCCTGATGGGAAATCATTGCCATCTCCCTGATCGGAAATCATTGTCATCTTACTGTTTAGAAATCATTGCCATCTCCCTGATCGGAAATCGTTGCCATCTCCCTGATCAGAAATCATTGCCATCTCCCTTATGGGAAACGTTGCATCTCCCTGATTGAAAATCTATGCTATCTCACTGATCGGAAATCATTGCCATCTCCCTGATCAGAAATCATTGCCATACTGTTCAGAAATCATAGCCATCTCCCTTATCGGAAATCATAGCCATCTCCCTGATCAGAAATCATTGCCATCTTACTGTTCAGAAATCATGCCATCTCCCTGATTGGAAATCGTTGCCATCTCCCTGATCAGAAATTGTTGCCATCTCCCTTATCGGAAATCGTTGCCATCTACTTGATCGGAAATCATTGCCATCTCCCTAATCGGAAATCATTGCCATCTCCCTAATCGGAAATCATTGCCATCTCCCTTATCGGAAATCATTGCCATCTCCCTGATTGGAAATCATTGCCATCTCCCTGATCGGAAATCAGAGAACAGGGATCATTTTATTACATAGCACCACTCAATTTCAACCAGATTTAAAACAATTGTATCTATAGTCCTAATCCTAAATAGGACTTTCCTGAAATTCTCAGCATGTTATTTTGTATTTAACCCACATTTTATTAGCAAGAAGTTTTAAATCAGGATGATACCATTTATTGGCTAACTAAAAAGAATAAGAATAAGCAAGCTTTCGGCCTTGCAGCCTTCGTCGGGCTTAAATCCTGTTTGCTTGCAGGCTGATAGTACAGACAGCTTTATACATGCAACATCAAAAGGGAAAACATAGTTTTTTTTCAAGCATAAATACATGTCATTAAGATGCCTTAAGTGAAACAGAACATCTAAATTGGGTGAGAGGTTGTTAGCTGAGATAAGAATCCTTGTTTTTACCATGCTCACAGACCTGGGAGTTGGACTGACATAGAGGTATCGTAAATTCTGAGTTCACAAGTTTAGCTATATAGGCTGAGAAAGAGTTTAAATATCATCAGCCTCATAACAATATAAAAAGTTTTTGTCCTTATTCAAGCCCTTGTCCACTTCTTTGAACCAATTTATAAACTTTGTTTCTGCTATTAATCGATCATTTGACGTTTTGAAGCCACCCTTCAGGGCAGTGACACGAAGATCATACATGTTGTGTCCATTGGAACGAAAGTGTATAGCAACTGGGAGTTCAGATTTGGTATCGTTAATAGTGTGCCTGTGTCCATTCATACTGTTGCGCAGAGTTTGTCCAGTTTCTCCCACGTACATAACATTGGGGCATTTAGCACACATGATCAGATATACTAGATTGGTGGAACCACAGGAAAATGTGCCTTGTACTCTGTACTCCTGTTGTCAACCTGGTAACGTTAACTTGTCAGTGGAGTAAATGTGTCTGCAGGTTACACACCTTTTTTGTCGGCAGGGTGAGGTTCCATTTTGTTGAGGCCTATTCAAAGAACTCCTGACAATCATCTGTTTTAGATTGTGTGGTTGCCGATATGAGAAAAAGGGGAGGTTTAGGGAATATCTTTCTCAGTCTGTGATCCTTGTGTAAAATGGGATGAAGTTCCTTAGCAATCCTCCTTAAGATTTCCAGGTGTGGGTTGTAGGTGACAACCAAAGGGACCCAGTCCTTTTTCTGGTTTTGCTTATATTTCAGGAGTTCAGTCCTGGGGATGATGTTGGCTTTCCTGATTTGGGCCTCAGCCATAGGAGGACTGTAACCTTGTTTAATGAAAGTGTTCTTAAGGCGATCCATGTGCTTGTCTCTGTCCATCCTGTCAGAACAAATCCGGTTGTACCTTATAGCTTGGCTGTAAATTATAGAGTTCTTAATGTGCTTGGGATGAAAACTGTCATATCTTAGGTATGTGGGATGGTCTGCAGGTTTGCGATACACAGAGGTTTGTATGTTGTTACCCCTGATGTATATAGTGGTGTCCAGAAAGTTAATCTCTGTGTGAGAGTAGGTAAGTTTCAATTTGATTGTAGGATGGAAGGCATTGAAGTTCCTGTGGAACTGGAGAAGATGATCCTCACTTGCGGACCAGATGATTAAAATATCATCAATGAAGCGGAAGTAGGCCATGGGTTTTATGCGACATGCATTAAGGTATTCCTCTTCGATTTTGGCCATGAAGAGATTTGCATACTGTGGTGCAAATTGTGAACCCATTGCCACGCCCATCTGCTGTAATTAATTTTTTTGTTTGTTTGTTTCTACTATCTAAGGTGAAAGACTACAGTTTGTTTTTTTGTCATCTTTCACACAGACAAATTGTGAACTATTAAACTTTTTAAATTACATTTTCTTCTGCAGGAGTGTTTCTCAAGGTAGCCACCCTCACAATTATTTTTGCAGTTCAATTCCTAGCAAATTCCATCACTGAGAACCTGAGATCTGAGATTTAAAAAAAATTCTTACATACCTGGGGCTCCCTCCAGCCCCCTTCAGCCTGATTGCTCCCCTGCCATCCTCTTCCACCTCCTGGATCCTCCATTATGGCTCCCAGTAAATTCGGGAGTCAGGGCTTACTGCGCATGCAAGGCCTGGTTGCGTGCAAATTCCCTGTCATGCTCCCATCGTCAGGAAAGTACTGTACCTGCGCAATACTACTGCACAGGCGCAGAACACTCCTGGCCGTGGAAGCACAAAGGAGGAGCAAGCATGGCCACACTGCACCTGCGTCGATTGGCCCTGACTGCCCAAAGTTACCGTTAGCTCTAACGTAGGATCCAGGAGGTGGAAAGGGACAGCGGTGGAGCATACATGGCCAAAGGGGGTTGGAGGAAGACCCAGGTATGATTTTATTATTATTATCAGGGGCGTCTGAGTCACTAGGCAACTATAAATTTTTGCCTATGGCGCCGTGGGTCTAAGTGGGCGCCTTCTCGCCAAGTCGCCGCTCTGTGCGTTTGTTTAATTTTTTTTTTCTTCTTTCAGCCAGCCAGGTCGGCGCCGGCTGTGACAGGCAGCTCAGCCTGTGCCCGGCGCCGCCTACTGGTCCGCCCCCTTCCTCTCCTGAGTCTCTGAGCAAGCAGCACGCACATTAGTTCATATGTGCGGTGCCGCCGCCTACTGGTCCGCCCCCTCTCCCCGCCCCCTCTCCCTCTCTGTGCAGACTAGCGTGCGGCCTCCGCACGCTAGTTCGTTTACACGTCGGCGCCGCCCCTAACTCCGCCCCCCGCCTGTCACACGTGTTGCGACGCAGGGACCAGTCACCAGTGCTACCGCCGGCCGGCTACACCTGACTGCGCAGTGTGCGCACAAACTATCAGAGGCAACACACCTCACAGTGAGTGCCAAGATCTGCAGATCTGCTGCTCATGATGATTTTTTTATATGCATCCGGATTCCTGGCTAGCCCTGATTCCGAGGGGCACCTGTCGCTATCTAACCTGGGGGGGTCCCTGTCACTATCTAACCTGGGGGGGTCCCTGTCACTATCTAACCTGGGGGGGTCCCTGTCACTATCTAACCTGGGGGTCGCTGTCTCTAACCTGGGGGATCACTGTCTCTATCTAACCTGGGGGTCCCTGTCACTATCTAACCTGGGGGGTCCCTGTCACTATCCAACCTGGGGGTTGCTGTCTCTAACCTGGGGGTCGCTGTCACTATCTAACCTGGGGGTCGCTGTCACTATCTAATCTGGGGGTCGCTGTCACTATCTAACCTGGGGGTCGCTGTCTCTAACCTGGGGGTCGCTGTCACTATCTAACCTGGGGGTCGCTGTCTCTATCTAACCTGGGGGACGCTGTCTCTATCTAACCTGGGGGTCGCTGTCTCTATCTAACCTGGGGGTCCCTGTCACTATCTAACCTGGGGGGTCCCTGTCACTATCTAACCTGGGGGGTCCCTGTCGCTATCTAACCTGGGGGGTCCCTGTCGCTATCTAACCTGGGGGTCCCTGTCACTATCTAACCTGGGGGGTTGCTGTCACTATCTAACCTGGGGGTCGCTGTCACTATCTAACCTGGGGGTCGCTGTCACTATCTAACCTGGGGGTCACTGTCTCTAACCTGGGGGGGTCACTGTCTCTATCTAACCTGGGGGTCCCTGTCACTATCTAACCTGGGGGGTCCCTGTCACTATCTAACCTGGGGGTTGCTGTCTCTAACCTGGGGGTCGCTGTCATTATCTAACCTGGGGGTCGCTGTCACTATCTAATCTGGGGGTCGCTGTCACTATCTAACCTGGGGGTCGCTGTCTCTAACCTGGGGGTCGCTGTCACTATCTAACCTGGGGGTCGCTGTCTCTATCTAACCTGGGGGACGCTGTCTCTATCTAACCTGGGGGTCGCTGTCTCTATCTAACCTGGGGGTCCCTGTCACTATCTAACCTGGGGGGTCCCTGTCACTATCTAACCTGGGGGGTCCCTGTCGCTATCTAACCTGGGGGGTCCCTGTCACTATCTAACCTGGGGGTCCCTGTCACTATCTAACCTGGGGGGTTGCTGTCACTATCTAACCTGGGGGTCGCTGTCACTATCTAACCGGGGGGTCCCTGTCACTATCTAAACTGGGGGTCCCTGTCACTATCTAAACTGGGGGTTCATGTCACTACACACACTGGGGGTCGCCAGTCACTAACTGAACTGGGAGCTCCTGTCACTACCTGAACTGGGGGGCACCTGTCACTACCTAAACTGGGGGCTCCTGTCACTACCTAAACTGGGGGGCACCTGTCACTACATACACTGGGGGCTCCTGTCACTACCTAAACTGGGGGGTCCTGTCACTACCTAAACTGGGGGGCTCCTGGCACTACCTAAACTAGGGGGCACCTCTCACTGCCTAAACTATCTAGACCAACCAGCCCAGAATCACTGGCAAAAAGGCCACAGCATCACCACCAGTCAGGCCAGCATTTACTTCAACCAGCCAGCCCAGCCACAGCTTCGCCGCCAGCCAGCCCAGCCACAGCATCACCGCCAGTCAGGCCACAGCAGGCCTTCCAGCCCACACATCATCCCCAATCCAGACAAAAATAGTATTGCCAGCCAGGCACAGCAGCCAGTAGAGGAGAATTCAGAAGCCAGGTGAGAGGTGTCTACCATATTAAGGGGGCATTCTGCCCATTTATGTGAAATGCTGTCTATTTATGTGCCTCATGACTGCTGAATTTGTCTTGTTGGGGGCCTCATGGTTACTGGATTTGTCTTGTTGGTGGCCTCATGATTGCTGAATTTGTCTTGTTGGGGGCCTCATGATTTGTTGGGGGCCTTAAGATTGCTGAATTTGTCTTGCTCGGGGCCTCATGATTGCTGAATTTGTCTTGTTGGGGGACTCATGATTTATTGGGGGCCTCAAGATTGCTGAATTTGTCTTGTTGGTGGCCTCATGATTGCTGAATTTGTCTTGTTGGGGGCCTCATGATTTGTTGAGGGCCTCAAGATTGCTGAATTTGTCTTGTTGGGGGCCTCATGATTGCTAACTGCGAGACTATGGGAAAAGCAGAATCATCATCATATGAGACAATAGCATTAAACCTACTTTTTTTTAGCTTTTTAAAACAGAAAATAAAACTGGGGGGTTCTAAAAAAAATACATTTTTCAGGAGTAGGATGGATGAAATTGTTTATCTTCACAGTTTATTTTCAACTTGGATTTTCCATAATGTTCATGTATGAGTTAAAATGTTTGTATTTAGTTTAAATTGCTATTGGCACTTTGCGATTGATAAGTGACTTTTCGCCACCACTGTCCTAATCTAATGTCCCACCATTGCTAAGTTCATGTAAACTTGTCTCCACCCGTGACCACACCCACATTTTGGTCTATGACCACACACATTTTTCGCGCAACGAAGCCCCAATTATTGGGGGGGGTGGTGACTGTGGATAATCAGCACCGGGTGCCAAATACCCTAGGTACGCCACTGCCTCATAGTGAGTGGCGTGCCCCCTCTTGATATTATATGCCCCACTCTCCCCTGGCTGGCCCTGAGATTTGAGTGTGGAGGGGGGGGGGGGGGGGCGCCACAGGTTTTCTTGCCTGGAGTGACAAAGTGGCTAGAAACACCCCTGATTATTATTATTATTAATCTCAGGTACACTTTAAAGGATAGCCGAGCTTAGGAGGGGGGTGGGCTTAGAGGATTAGATTACTTACCTGGGGCTTCTTCGAGCCCCTAGCAGTCTATAAGGTCCTTTGCTGTAGTTCCACTTCCCTCCAGAGTGCCGTTGTCCACTCCAAAAGATCACTGACCACACCTGTGGACGCAGGTTTCTGCACATGCACGTCCACAAGCCTTTCTCAAATGCATTACTGTACTGGGAGCGCTCTGTGCTTGCATCGTTTAAGTCTTCGTGAACTTGCACATCTGCAGAATGCGCACGGCCAGGGGAGTACTATCAAGAGAAGTGTGCAGACGTGCTCATACGTGTGCTGAAGCACACTACCACAGCTTTTTCAAGGGACAGCGGCACTCCGGAGTTCAGCGGAAGTACAGTGAGGGACCTGAAAGACTGCTAGGGGCTGGAAAAAGTCCCATGTAAGTATCTTATTTTCACTCTCTCAGCTCGGATGTCCTTTAACCACCCTGGCGTTCTGATTAAATCGCCAGGGTGGCTGCGGGAGGGTTTTTTTTAAATAAAAAAAAAACTATTTCATGCAGCCAACTGAAAGTTGGCTGCATGAAAGCCCACTAGAGGGCGCTCCGGAGGCGATCTTCCGATCGCCTCCGGCGCCCAGAATAAACAAGGAAGGCCGCAATGAGCGGCCTTCCTTGTTTTGCTTATATCGTCGCCATAGCGACGAGCGGAGTGACGTCATCGACGTCAGCCGACGTCCTGACGTCAGCCGCCTCCGATCCAGCCCTTAGCGCTGGCCGGAACTTTTTGTTCCGGCTACGCTGGGCTCAGGCGGCTGGGGGGACCCTCTTTCGCCGCTGCTCGCGGCGAATCGCCACAGAGCGGCGGCGATCAGGCAGCACACGCGGCTGGCAAAGTGCCGGCTGCGTGTGCTGCTTTTTATTTCATTAAAATCGGCCCAGCAGGGCCTGAGCGGCAGCCGCTGGCGGTGTTGGACGAGCTGAGCTCGTCCAGACCGCTCAGCTGGTTAAGGTATATTCAACACAGATGGCCGTGTGTTTACAATGCAACACACGGCATCCGCGTTGCTGTCCATTCCTATCTGTTAATCCTATACACTGACAATGAAAGGGTCAGCAGATTAACAAAAATGTATGCAGTGGTCGATTGTCACAATACACTGCTAAGTGACAACATCAGTGCAGCCTATGCACTTCAGATGTCCCTGCTTATCGCATACTTTACACATTGAGGTAATGTGCATGGCAATGCGTATGTGATCTTGGCTACATGCAGCTAGAGAGAATGATAGTTGCTTTACTTATTACAAATAAGTAAAAAAAAAATCCGCATCACTTTGATTGAACCTACCAGAAATCTGGGCACCAACATGTTCAATTATTTTGATCGATTTTGACCAAAAATTACTAATGATCAGACAGGTCCCAAAATTCTCAGTCCGTTGGGGTAGGGCAAGAGCAGTGCTTGATCTATGGCCCATAGTGTTGCAATGAAACCTGCTGAAATGTATTGAAAATGTATTTGTGGTATGTGGTAGGAATAGATTGCTCAATTAAATTCTGATCGGAGAGGTATCAATCACTTTGTCGGATTGGATAGTAATCTAGTAGTGTGTGGCTAGCTTTTTGTCAAACAGAGTTTTTTCAGCTCTAATAAGTTACAGCAGCACAGTTCAGCTGTAGTTTGGCTCTAGAGAAACTGTCATACAGAGCCCTCCTTAGCCCTCACAGTAAGAACAAGTAACTCGGCCTAGATCTAAGTAGTACTGAGACTCTACGATCTCACTACAGACCTGATGCACAAAAGACAGATACCTTTAACTGGTATTTATGAGTGCTTACACCAGGGGAGCATGCCTGTTACTACATTAGCGCTGAGCACATTGCTTTGGTGATGCGCAGTGTAACCTTGTTACCATAGCAATGTGACGGCCCTTTTCCACTAGTAATTACAATCGCTAAACACTAGCGATTGTGATTTGTCATTGATTTTTTTGTGTGATCGATTTCGCATACATAATGCACTTGCATTGCAAAATCAATTAAAAAATCGCTAGCGCTTTGTGATTCTGCAATTCAGTATTGCAATCGCTGCTAGTGGAAAAGGGCCCTAAAGGTTACCCAGTAACATGTGTGGTGCCACTTGGCAAGTAAAATTGCAATTCGCTACCTGCGCCTGGTGATATGGGATGGATTTCCAGGCGTTGGGATTACAGCCATCGCTGATAATATTTTGAGATCACTGATAGTCATTGGAGTGGTATTTTTAAAAACAGGTGGCACAGGAAAGTGTGTAAGGCTATGCAGCCCCAAGACTTGTTCCCACTACAGGTGATGCCACTTGGCAAGGCTCCCTCACTGCTGCTTGGTAGAAATTTTCTGCTCAAACTAACAGCACTGATTCACAACAGAATTATGCCAAGGCCGGATTTACCATAAGGCACTGTAGGCACATGCCTACAGGCGCCTGATGATGGAAAGGCAGCTCACTCCCCTCCCCAAGTGCCTTTCTCTCGCCTTACCAATGCAGAGTCCTGAGCTGAGTGTAAATGAGAGGCTACTAACCCGGGTCTCGGCATTCCACTAACCTGATCTCCCTTTAGTCGAGGGCACCTCTTGCTATCTAATACTTGGGTTAATATTGAGGGTATTTCTGGCTACCTAGTACTAAGGGGCATTTGTAGCTATCTATGCTGGGCAAAGGAACAAAGGAAAAGTGACAACTGGGCCAGCCAGGGTGCCAGGACATCTGTGTCTCTAAGCTCCTGTGATGGTTATTCGGGCCTGCAGTATACTCAAAAAGTATCTGGTCAACAGCATTTTAGATCACTGGATATGTGGCCCTGTTTAGTTCCATTACAAACAACCCAACAGCATCTTGGGCAAAAGTGGTGTAAGCACTAACAATGTTTCTGCTAGTATGAGCCTTTACATCCCACTTTAGAGACCCCATTTAGGCAGCCTAGAATACAGTGATAATGTGAGGCACATCATGGAATACAATACAGAAACTAAGTCATAAAGTAAGGCATGCAACTAAAGTTTAAAACTGAAATCCAGCAGTCTGATGTCCATGCTACATATGTGGTATTGTGCAGTACTATTATTTCATTCATCTGGAATCTTTTTTTCATATTGTTTTTGAAGAGGTCATTATTTTTTGTAGAAACACTATAGGGTAACCTCACACACAATACTGGCTCATAACCTTAGTCACATCACCACCTGTGCACCAGACAGAAGATGCCTCTCAAGGGAGAGCCAGTGAGAGTGACATTCACACGTGCCACCCCACTAGCTTTCATGTCATGACTGGACTCTGAGAAATGTTAGTACTTTTAAGAATTCTTTCAGTAGGTTATATTATTGACTTTTATCTTTATAAGAGTGCAGTTAGTTAATGCATGCACATGCATGGTTCCTAGTTCTTGTTGGAAACCATTTTAAATATTCTTAAGGCAGTGACCTTTTAAACAAACTTATGGTGTCCATACACGATACAATAAAAACGTTCGATTTTCCCATTTATTCGATCTAAATGATCGAATCAAATGAAAGTTGAAAATATTTTTTTTTCGATCAAGAAATTCGTTTTGAGAAAAAAACTGAGTGGACATGCTGGAAAAATCTTTATATTCGATCTAACGGAATAATAGAACTGAATTATCTCATCGAAAAAAAATGAAAAATTGTACCATGCCACCTTAAGAAAAAAATTGGTATTTTTGTGTTTGCACCTTGAAGGTGATTCTGTAAAAAGAGATGGACAAGCGATCATTGATAATGTCAAGCACTAAAGAGCTTGTCATGATAACATAGGATTGATATGGCATTGTGTGCCTTTTACTTACGCTTGACTATTGCTGAAATCTTACAGAAATGGTAGTCATTCATGTCGTTTTCACCTTACAAGCAGCTGACAAATTGTCTCCCTACTTGGAAGCACGTTATCACACCGTCTTGAGAAGTTACACTGAGGCAAAGTTACGGTAAATGGAAAGGTCTTTGATTCTTTGTATCAGTATCTATAAAAGATGCTAAATCTGGCTAGAGAAAGACAGACTGTTCCAAGTCATCATGTGATGCCTGTTGCTATAGAAACAGTTATGTCTGATGGTAGACGTTAAGAACAGAGGCCTCATGGGATGTCCGGCTTGTATTCACATCACACGCTGAGTGTGACAGTGTTGGATAAGAGGAAGAGACCTTAAAAAGAATAAATTTCTAAAGTACAGACTCACAGAGGAAAGAAAAAAAACTATTCTGTTTTATGGGAATTTAAACATCACTGAGTTCTGTATGTAAGACAAATGCAGATTGCACTTGGTAATTAATGCAAACGTGACTATTCACAGGCACAGAACATATAGCTATACTTCTACATTGTCTGTATCAAATAAATAGATGATTGAAAATAAATATATTGATTGCAAAAAACACAAGACAACTCTGGGTGGCTTAGATTTAATTTGTAGAAAGCCCCACAGAGGAGAAAGCTGGCAGAGACGTGTGTTCAGCTATAGCACTAGGCATTGGACTTGTTGCACAACAGTCATGTTTCAAAAGTAAGTGGGAGCGCAGAATCCAAAACTTGAATTGAATTGATGACTGCAGCAGTATTATTATTATTATTTAGTATTTGTATAGTAAAAACATCTTCTGCAGCGCTTTAAAGAGTATGTATACTCATGCCACTAACTGTATCTTAGAGGAGCTCACAATCTAATCCCTAACATAGTTATATGCCCATCATAGTATAGGGCCAATTTTTAAAACTTTATCTGTATGTTTTTGAGGTGTTGGAGGAAACCAGAGTGCCCAGAGGAAAGCTCTGAAATTGACCATAAAACGCACTGGAAAACTACCAGATCTTTAGCAATGGATGGTGGATTTTTAGCAACATCCAGCGGTTGAGTGACCTCTAAGCGCATTTTTCTCCCTTAACACTGCCCCATTCCGTTATGCGCCATATGTTGTCCCTCCTACCCCTCTCCATACCAACAAACACATTGCTAGCTGACAGGCTAGTAATTATGAATTTGTAGATATTTGACTGACACCTGTCTCCCAAGGCATACCCCAAAGAATTCCGCTGGATAAAAATAGCGCTGGATGACCTAACCTAACTCTAATCTAGCATTATATATTACCTGATCCCAGCGATCATGTCTCCTCCACTTCCTGGTTCATTTGCAAGTCTCCTGCAGCAAGTCAGCCACCATGCAGAGACTGAAGCTGCACGGTGATTGGCTGGCTGCAGGACATTTGTAAATTAACCAGGAAGTTGAGACACAATCACCCATAACAGGTAATCTATATAGCTACTCTCATACTGAAGACTTGTTTTAGGCTACTTTCACAGTGGGACGTTACAGGCGCACGTTAGAGCAGCCTGTAACGCAGCCCAACTCACAGTAATGAAAAATCAATGGGCTGTTCACAGTGCCCACGTTGCGTTACATTATACGCGGTTTTAGCCGCGTTAGACTGTTTGCACATGCTCAGTAATGTTGTTTTATTGTTTTTTGTGTGCAGGAGAGGAGGAGGGGAGAGGGGAGAGTCCGCTAATTAATATTCACTGCACTGCAATGCCGTTTCTCTTCCTGCTAGCAATGATTCATATGAATCATTCTCTGCCTGCTAGCAATGATTCATATGAATCATTCTCGGTTCTCTGCCTGCTAGCAAGGATTCATATGAATCATTCTCGGTTCTCTGCCTGCTAGCAATGATTCATATGAATCATTGCCAGTTCTATCGAACGAAAACAGCGCACCAAGAGCCGCATAATGCGGCTTTATGTAGCGTCCACCTTTAGCACCACCATGCGTTGCATTAGGGGAACGTTATGCGACCTTAACGTCCCCTGCAATGCAACTTCCCACTGTGTAAGACCCCTTAGGATATTAGTGCAGTGTGTGCTTATACTTAGTTGTGTTTAAAGAATGCCTGAAGTGAGAGGAATATAGAGACTCCCATATCTATTACCTTATAAACAATGCAAATTGCCTGGCTGCTCTGCTGATCCTCAGCCTCTAACACTTTAAATCAATAATGACATGGTGGACTATGTTGTGTGTTTCATGTCTGAGGTTAGATAATTTGCTATTATGCTAAGGAAAAGCTTAGGGTTGAAACAGGGTGTACTTTCTCTTTCAGGGTGTGTCTCTCATGACTGTATCTTCCAATCCATATATGTTAGTGATAGGTATGTAAACAACCAGCGTTGTTATTTTTAATCTACTGTACTTCTTTTAATGGGAAAAAATGCCTATTGGGTGACATAGGCAAACCTAACCTGGGTCAACACAGAAGACAACAAGGAGTGTATCAAAGACAGTGAAGCTTCACATGTTATATAAAACTCAGCCAAGGCAGCTGTGTTGTGTGTCTGTAGTTTGTGTACAGGGGTCCCCCATGCTTTAGCCAGTGATCAGCCACATGGATCAATTCAGCCAATCGCTGGACAAGAGCTTTGTTCTCCCCACTCACTCCAACTGCCAGGTGATGTCACAACCATTCTGCTTTAAAAGCCCTCAACTCATTCACCTGCATAGCAGCAGAACACTTACAGTGTCGGCCCTTCAATGTCGCCCAAAGGATCAGGTACTGATCCATGCCGGGCAACATTCTTCATACATTTGTATTCCTCTCCAGTAAGGCAGGGACTACACTTGAGTCGGCAGAAAACAGCCATGGTTTTCCCATGGATGATTCTTTGCAGTTCTGGCACACTTGGCTGACAATTCAAACCCACAGTGTCACAGCGCTACAGGATTACACGTAATAGGTGGTGCGCGCTATATACAGTTACCAATCCAGTGTAAGAATGTTTCCAATCAAGATAGCTTGCGCTCAGTCCATACAACCAATGGGGGAACTTGCTTCTGCAAGATTTCTCCTGGGCACGGAAACACCTCAGAATTCAAAGGAGATAAAAGAAATGATAGTGCAGACTGCTAAAAACTTTCTTGGCACCCAGCTGGTGTGAGGATACACATATACACTCTACTTGTGAGGTTCAGGGGGCGGGGACCACCATCACCAGCTAAGACACAGGCTCTCCCCTCCAATTCTGATATACTCCCCACTCACCGTCAGCAGGTACTATACACAGCCAGTAGGATCATCAGAACGCTGCCTTCCGCTCAGACCACTTATCACAAGTATGGGCCCAACACTGTTTCCATAGATCATGCACCTCAAAGTAAACAAAGCTTCCAATGTGTAAAAACATACATTTAATCTCTACTAATTAAAAGTAATGCGCGTACATCACAATTTCTTTAAAATGACATGTCACAAGCATAGTACCGATCTCCCCTCCAGGGCCACGGCTCAGCTCGCTCTTGTTTCCAGCGTGTCCGGCGTTCCTCGCACTTGTTGTCCTCCTCGCTGCTCCAAGCCACGCCCTACCGGTTTCGTCACAATGTGTGACTCATCAGGGGCTGTCTGGCATGCGTGGAAAGGACAACTATATACCTCAATGCGCTAAGGGCGGAAGTCCGTAGCCAGGACCACTGTCCCCCTCCGCTTCCGCCCTCATCCCCTACTTCCTGGCTTGCTGCAAGTCATATGACCGTAGTCAAAGCGCAGGCCAGGAAACATCACCACACTATACACCTCCCCCTTCTCTCCTACCCGCACCGCCCTTATTCCCCATGGCAATGCTGCGACACGCCTCCCCCAAGCGTAGTCACAGCGCCGCCAACTACCAACCGCGTCTTAGCCGCTTCCCACAACTGAAGGAGCGATCGGTTTACAAAACATCAGAACCACTGGGAATATTGCCAATCCATTACAATACCACTAACCTATCCCTAACATACATGCTCTAATTATCCCATCTAGTGTGCCCATTGATCCATTATACCTCACAGTAAAAATACAAATAACAATACCAATAACAATAACCTGGCACCCGGTGTCCAAGGCGTCAGGAGAGATGGGTCCCAAGTAGTGTTGGGCGAACACCTGGATGTTCGGGTTCGGGAAAGTTCGCCGAACATGGCCGCAATGTTCGGCATGTTCGGGCCGAACCCCGAACTCCCCGAACATCCCGCTTGTAGGGGCCCTATGGGGTCGCAGGCATAAGGGGGGAGCATGCCCCGATCGCGGGGGGGGTCGGAAATTCCCCCCACCCCCTCCGCTAGCGCTCCCCCCTCTGCCCGCTTCCCCATACAAAAGTTGCAAGAAGTACCTGTGTCCGGGTGGTAGTGGGTGGCTGTCTGGCTGGCAGTGGGCGGCACTATGCAGTGACTAAATGAGGAGGAGGAGTCCGGAGAGTGACGCGTTGAGGGAGGCCGGGCAGCGGGCGGTTCAGCAGTACTACTGCTGAACCGCCCGCTGCCCGGCCTCCCTCAACGCGTCACTCTCCGGACTCCTCCTCCTCATTTAGTCACTGCATAGTGCCGCCCACTGCCAGCCAGACAGCCACCCACTACCACCCGGACACAGGTACTTCTTGCAACTTTTGTATGGGGAAGCGGGCAGAGGGGGGAGCGCTAGCGGAGGGGGTGGGGGGAATTTCCGACCCCCCCCCCGCGATCGGGGCATGCTCCCCCCTTATGCCTGCGACCCCATAGGGGGGCCGTATTCGGCCGAACAGGGCCCTGTTCGGCCGAACAGGGGCCCTGTTCGGCTAGTAATTTGGCAGTTCGGGCGAACGCGAACAGTTTGGCCGAACACCACCAGGTGTTCGGCCGAACTCGAACATCACCCGAACAGGGTGATGTTCTGCAGAACCCGAACAGTGGCGAACACTGTTCGCCCAACACTAGTCCCAAGGTTATAGTAGATTTTAGTCATTCCTCATAGAGTTTATAGACATCATATGAATATCATATACATATATACTACATCTCCATCATCTCCAACTCCATTATATCCACGTCTATTCAAGTTATTATTCAACCCCATTCATTTTACAAGCGCTTACGCTCTCCTCCCCATTGAGTGTATTTGCATGG
The DNA here is from genome assembly GCF_040937935.1 of Hyperolius riggenbachi. Lineage (NCBI taxonomy): Eukaryota > Metazoa > Chordata > Amphibia > Anura > Hyperoliidae > Hyperolius > Hyperolius riggenbachi. The sequence goes on along the minus strand of NC_090648.1, from coordinate 161,017,178 downwards.
TTCTGGAGGGCAGATATATCAATATACAGCACATATGGTGTTTAGTCATTAGTCAGAAAGCAATTTATGTCTAAATCAATGTTTAGACCGCCAGGGTGCATTGTTTTCAGTATATAAATCCATTTCGTTTCAGTTTGGCACAACTTTCGTAGTTTGTGACACCCCCTCCAATCCGTTTGTATTTTCTCAATAGCACATGCTTTTAAATGTTTTGGATTACACCCATGTTTATTTTTAAAATGTCTGGATACGCTGTGGTTGTCATGTCCTTTCGTGATTTTATAGACATGCTCCCCCATCCTTTCTTGCAGTGTACGGGTGGTCCTCCCCACGTATCTGTATCCACAATTGCACCATAATAAATACACCACGTGATTACTTCTGCACGTGATGCATTGTTCAATCTGAAACTCCTTTGTCTCATCTTTAGCTGTAAATTTTTTTGTCTTAGCCATAATTCCCATTTTACAAGCCTTGCAGTCTCTACACGGATAGAAACCCTTTAGTTGTGGGTTAAGATTTTCCCCACCCCTTGGGGGATCCACACAACTCGGGACCAATTTATCCTTTAGGTTCGGGGCCCTACAATAAATAAATTTTGGATGCTCAGGTATTACTCTCTTTAGCTGTATGTCACTCATCAGGACTGGCCAATGCCTCCTAATGATTTTCTCCACGGCCCTATGTTGTTGGGAAAAATCGCTTATAAAAGCAAGTTGAAAGCTTTCTCCTTGCTCATTTTGTATCCTATTCTCCAGGATTTTGTTTCTTTCCATTTCCCCTACACTTTTGGCCATGTTTTGTATAATATCTCTTTTATACCCCTTTTCAATGAATTTTTCACCTAGGGTGATGGCTTGTTGTTGATAATCGGCCAGAAATGTACAATTCCGTCTCACCCTAGTGAACTGCCCTCTTGGCACCCCTTTGATCCAATTCGGATGGTGACAGCTGGTGGTTGGTATAAAGCCATTCCTATCTGTTTTTTTGAAATAACATTTCATTATAAGTCTATTGTTGACCTTCATGATATCCAAATCAAGGAAGTGAATGTTACAAGGGTCTGCCTCCAATGTCAGTTTGATGTTAGGGGCAATCTCATTGATGTTCTCCATAAACTGTTCCAATGAGTCTCTATCCCCCTTCCATAGAAATACCAAGTCATCTATGTAACGTTTCCACAGGGTAATGTTATTACCCCCTTTCCTTATGGCCTTCTCCTCCCACACTGCCATATAGATGTTTGCCAGGGAGGGCGCATACGATGCCCCCATGGCGCATCCGTATCTCTGGTTATAGAAGTCTCCCCCATACCAGAAATAGTTATGCGTTAGTGTGAAACGTAATAGTTCTGCCAGAAACAAAATTTGCTTCTCTGGCAATCATCCATCCTTCCACAGGGCCTCCGTAACTGCTTTTATGCCCTCCTCGTGCGGGATATTTGTGTATATAACGATGACACATCTGCCGTTGCCAACATCGTCTCATCGTCTACTTCCAGATTTTCCAAAGTTTGTATCGCATGTTTGGTATCTCGCAGCACTCTCGGTAATTTATCAACCACCGGCTGCAAGAAAAAATCCAGGTATTGTCCTATTCGATGGTTCACTGACCCAATGCCACTAATGATTGGGCGACCTGGAGGGTCCACCAAACTCTTGTGTATCTTAGGAGTTTGATACACTACTGGGACTCTTGGAGCCGTAGGCACCAGGCAGTCAAATTCATTGTCTGTCAGTATCCCTTCGTTTAATCCCTGTCTCAATATCTGTATGAGGTCTCTCTTGTATTTGTTTGTTGGATCGTTAGATAATTTCTCATAGGTATTCTCGTCTTTCACCAATCTATCCAGCTCACCGAAATACTGTATTTTATTAAGTACCACTACCCCCCCCCCCTTTGTCTGCCGGTCGTATCACCAAATTTTTCTCTTCCAAAAGGCTTTTCACTTGCTCCTTAACCCCTGTGTGTCGTCTAATCGGGATCTCTCTGATCTCCTTGTTGACGATATCTCGAAATACATCGATTGCTTTGCAATTTGATTGGGGGTTAAATGTAGAGTTATTCTTCATATTTGAGTGGCTATATGCGGTTACTGGGTTGGCTCTAGTGTTTGGCCCTTCCTTATCCAGAAAATACCGTTTCAGGTTTATCTTCCGCACAAATTTGTGCACATCAATGAACTGATTGAATTTGTTAATATCATTTGGTGGTGCAAATTTTAATCCCTTATTTAATAATTTCATTTCTTTGGCATCCAATTCTTGCCCACTAAGGTTAAATATTCCTTCCAAATTCACTCTCTTCTTTTCTTGTTGCTTTCTACCTCCCCTACATCCCCTTCTATTCCTCTTTTTCTTGAACCTCTTGGGGATTCGTATGTCTCTGTTTGATAGTGGCCTTTCTCCCTGTAAGGGTGATGGTGTTGGCCCCTGCCTAAAAAATACTGTTCATCTCCCTCTCTTTGGGGCCCCAAGTTCTCATATCTGTTATAAATTGGTACACCGTACCTCTCCCCATTCTGATTCGGTGGGGTATATCCTCCATAGTTTTGACGCCATTGTCCCCTTTCTGATGGGCCAAACTGGCCCCTCCCATTATATCTTTGACCCCTTGGTGGGTAGCTCTGGCCTCTTCCACCTCCATTGTTCCCGTATATTCGATTTTGTGTTACATTTTGCCTATACTCTGGTTGTTGATTGATAGGAACTTTTTGTACCATAGCTACCTTTTCGTTTTCCTGATTGGGGACCCCTGTGTTTTCACTCCCAGTTGTTACTTTCTTTTGCCATTTATATGCTGTTTTCGTTTTATATTCCTCTACATCTCTAGCGTATTGTTTTTGTTTGTCTATTATAATTTCTTTTTCACTCTTATTTAATGACTCCTGGATTTTCTCCAGTCGTTTTTTATATTCCTCAAATTCCTTATATGGTTCTAATTTTGTTCTTAATTCCTCAATTTCTCCTCCTAATCGTTCCAATCTCTTCGTTTTTCTTTTTATATATAATTTAATCAGCTGATTCCCACTCTTTTCAAAAAACGTCTCCCATTCCTCATCATTCTCCTCCCCCTCCTCCCCATCATTAGGGGTAACATCCCATCTGAGTTTTTTTGGCACTATTCCCCTCTTATCATATTTATTTAGAGTGGCAATATCCCACCAGGTTTGTTGTTCTTTAACCATAGTAGTATGTAAAGTTTTTAAATCCTGATCCATCCCTCCCCCTCTCCCTCCCTCTGTTCCATCATCCCCAAAAATCAAGTCCAAATTGACTCCTCTGTGTTTTCTCCTTTCAAACAGATCCATTTTAAAGCTGCTGCTTCCAAGTATAATTGCAATTCAAACCCACAGTGTCACAGCGCTACAGGATTACACGTAATAGGTGGTGCGCGCTATATACAGTTACCAATCCAGTGTAAGAATGTTTCCAATCAAGATAGCTTGCGCTCAGTCCATACAACCAATGGGGGAACTTGCTTCTGCAAGATTTCTCCTGGGCACGGAAACACCTCAGAATTCAAAGGAGATAAAAGAAATGATAGTGCAGACTGCTAAAAACTTTCTTGGCACCCAGCTGGTGTGAGGATACACATATACACTCTACTTGTGAGGTTCAGGGGGCGGGGACCACCATCACCAGCTAAGACACAGGCTCTCCCCTCCAATTCTGATATACTCCCCGCTCACCGTCAGCAGGTACTATACACAGCCAGTAGGATCATCAGAACGCTGCCTTCCGCTCAGACCACTTATCACAAGTATGGGCCCAACACTGTTTCCATAGATCATGCACCTCAAAGTAAACAAAGCTTCCAATGTGTAAAAACATACATTTAATCTCTACTAATTAAAAGTAATGCGCGTACATCACAATTTCTTTAAAATGACATGTCACAAGCATAGTACCGATCTCCCCTCCAGGGCCACGGCTCAGCTCGCTCTTGTTTCCAGCGTGTCCGGCGTTCCTCGCACTTGTTGTCCTCCTCGCTGCTCCAAGCCACGCCCTACCGGTTTCGTCACAATGTGTGACTCATCAGGGGCTGTCTGGCATGCGTGGAAAGGACAACTATATACCTCAATGCGCTAAGGGCGGAAGTCCGTAGCCAGGACCACTGTCCCCCTCCGCTTCCGCCCTCATCCCCTACTTCCTGGCTTGCTGCAAGTCATATGACCGTAGTCAAAGCGCAGGCCAGGAAACATCACCACACTATACACCTCCCCCTTCTCTCCTACCCGCACCGCCCTTATTCCCCATGGCAATGCTGCGACACGCCTCCCCCAAGCGTAGTCACAGCGCCGCCAACTACCAACCGCGTCTTAGCCGCTTCCCAGCCGCTGGAAACAAGAGCGAGCTGAGCCGTGGCCCTGGAGGGGAGATCGGTACTATGCTTGTGACATGTCATTTTAAAGAAATTGTGATGTACGCGCATTACTTTTAATTAGTAGAGATTAAATGTATGTTTTTACACATTGGAAGCTTTGTTTACTTTGAGGTGCATGATCTATGGAAACAGTGTTGGGCCCATACTTGTGATAAGTGGTCTGAGCGGAAGGCAGCGTTCTGATGATCCTACTGGCTGTGTATAGTACCTGCTGACGGTGAGCGGGGAGTATATCAGAATTGGAGGGGAGAGCCTGTGTCTTAGCTGGTGATGGTGGTCCCCGCCCCCTGAACCTCACAAGTAGAGTGTATATGTGTATCCTCACACCAGCTGGGTGCCAAGAAAGTTTTTAGCAGTCTGCACTATCATTTCTTTTATCTCCTTTGAATTCTGAGGTGTTTCCGTGCCCAGGAGAAATCTTGCAGAAGCAAGTTCCCTAATTGGTTGTATGGACTTAGCGCAAGCTATCTTGATTGGAAACACTTGGCTGACACCCAGCTGTCAGCAGCTGATTAACAATAGGAATCGCATACAGTGTGTGGAAGAAAGCAACCAAGCCAGTATTTTATTTTCCTGCAGCAGAAAAATGCACAGCATCCCACTTCACCACGAATCTCCATAGGGAAGCATTAAGTGTGTTTTCTCATCATGGGAAAATGCATGCGAGCCTTGCAAATGTGACCCCTGCCCTAGGCTAGGGTCACACTTATTAGAAAATGCACATACAGTTAGTCTACTGGCAGCAAAAAAAATGCATTGATGTGTGTTTTTCTATACATGTTTAACCTCTTCCGGACCACAGGCGTTAAACCCCCCCCCCCCCCCCCCCCCGAAACCAGGCTATTTTTCACAAAAATGGCCACTGCGGCTTTAAGGCTAAACTGCAGGGCCGCACAACTCAGCACACAAGTGATCCCCCCCTCTTTTCTCCCCACCAGCACAGCTCTCTGTTGGTGGGGTCTGATCGCACCCCAGGTGTTTGTTTGTTTGTTTTTTTAATAAATATTTATTTGTTTATTATGTTAATATTTTTAACTATTTTTTCTTTTCTTTTACACTTTCCCTTCCCTCCCTCCCCCTGCCAGCCAATCAGCGTGACCGGCTGTCATAGTCTACAGCCTATGACAGAGGATCACATCCGCAGTTACAGAGGGGACAGCCGTGTCACACGGCAGCCCCCAGTACAACGCCATCTAACAGTCTCCAAGCGGCGATGGCCGCTGGCAGACTGAAGGCAGAGCAGAACTCCGCCTACCAAGCAGGAGATGAACGCGCAGCGTGTGCGCCATCTCCTACAAAAGCCAGCCCCAGGACTTGACGCTGATCACGTTAGGCAGTCCTGGGGCTGCCACCACGGCCACACCCATCGGCGTGACGCAGTCCTAGAGAGGTTAAATGCAGGATATGCAAGGACATTCTTCACACATGCTGTATGCGTATCGAATGCGATTCACGCTCAATGCATTCCTATGGGAAATCAAAACACATGCAAAACAGTGATGCATTTTTAAGGGGAAAAAAGGGGGAAAAATTTGTTGAAATTTTTTTTGTTCACTTGCCTAATAAGAATATTCGTTAAATATGCAAAACAGAAGTGCACTAAAAAAAAAACCTAAAATGCACCCAAAAAATGCAAACGCAGGAAAAAATGCAAAAAACTGATTATTTTCTGCATGGACAAGTGTGACCTCAGCCTTTGGGTTCATGCTACCGCAGATATATGCACACACCTGGAGCAAGAATTGTTTACATTAGATTCAGGGCAGGCAGTAAAGAGTAAGCCCCCATTTACACTTAAAACTCAGTTAAAACTGAAAAGACAACTGATTTACAAAGTAATGCCCATGTTTTCCTATGGCATGGTTCACACATAATGCGTTTTAACTGAAATCTTTTTCACAATGCACTGCTATGGAGATGTAAATGGGGCCTAAGGGTTGCTTTCCACTAGGCCTCTTCTGCTGCTTAGCCATCGCCCGAATCGCTAGGCAATGCTATGCACGGCTACAGGGATTTGGCTGCATGCTGCATAAATCTGCATTGTGAATCTGTATGCACTCCAGATTCACAACGCAGTGCAATCTGGATGGCAAGTTACTAGATATATAGTCAGCATTTCCGGTGTTTCGGTCCAGATTTGGGCGTAGTAGAAATAGGCCCTAAATAAAAGGTGTTCAGCAATGTTGTATGTGAGAAACAGGAATGACACAAAAATGAATGTTCTCACCTTTCAGTAGTCCTTCCTATGCTCTGATATGACCCCAGACAAGAGGGGCACAACACTATTTTTTATAAGTCTATGCCAGATTTCTTGGAATCACTTATGTTCTCCAATGTTCTATAGTCTGATCTGAAATAACTTTAGAAACTTGGACCTAAAGTTCAAATATTCTGGTGAAGTAATGTGAGTTCAGAACTCACTGGAAAAGCTCTGCTCTACTCCCTAGAATAAGATAGATTGATACAAATATCTCAAGCAGTAGTTGTAATTTGAAGCTATTAAAGTTATTGATTTGATCCTGAAAGAGTGGAGGTTACTTACGGTATAGACTCGCAGCCACATATTTTCTTCTCTACAGAGCACAGTTATACAATTCTTAGCTGTGGGCTGACATCAGTTCCTTCCATTAGCGACATTTCAGGCAATTTATTCCAGATTTAACTTTGCTTTGTAGAGCCTAAGACGCCTCCGAACCCCCCTAACTCTCTAATATGAGAAAATAACACAGAATGCACAGGGATAATTTGCAGAAAGGAAACTAAAATGCAGAAACCTTATTCTCCTACCTAGATCAAGAAGAAGTTTATGAGAACAAAACAGCATTTGTAATCCACAGGCATCAGAGAAAGCATCAAAGCAGCAACTCCAAAAATAAGAAAAAAAAGACCCTGTCATAAATATGCACTTATGCACACTCCCCGAGAAAGGATATGTACCAGGGGATAGCTACACCTTGACCTCCTCTACATTTAAGGGGCTGAGGGGGATCAGCGAAGACCCCCTAGGGACTTGTCTATGACCTGTGTATATACACAGACCCCCCCCACTTGGGATAGCTCGTTACCATGAGCACCCACTATATATACATTGATACTGTGAACTGGTGTTGACCAGACACTGAGTACCCACAGGGCTCGTCCTAGTGGACTTTAGTTTGTATAAATACGCATTTGCTTTATCTGCATCTTCCCATTATGTGGGCGCTGGAGAAATCCCCTAGTGCAATAGTTGTAAAACTACTGATATTCCACTACTTAATTCCAATAGTAAAATATTGGTATGTTTTACCAATATCTTATTAGCACTTAACGTAAGCACGTTCTCACATGAGCCCTCCCTCTACCGATGTCTAACTCCAACAGACCTCCGAACGCAAAATGCCTAACTCCAACTTACCTCCCAATCAATGCCTAAACCTAACTGATCCCCTGCTGCAGATTACCTAACCAAACCTCTAACCAATGGCTAACTGTAACCAATTCCCCACGGCAAAATGCCTAACCAACCCCCCCCCCCCACACACACACACACACACACACACACACACAAATACACCGTTGCCTAACCCTAACAGTGCCAACCTTCCCCTAGTGCAATCCCCACTTTGCTGATTCACTGCTAAATGTCTGCCACAGAAACTTGGGCACCCAAGTTACTTGTAAATGTGGGTGTGGGAGATGCCCAATAAAATAGCCACCTACCCATGGACCATGAAGGCTCTGGATCCTATAGCCACCCACTATAAAAACTGCAGCTATGCAAAGTGCCCATTATTTTTAGCCACAGTTTGTGTTGCAGCCAGCCCTGATGCCCATTATTTTATCAGGTGCATTTGGCGCCCACATTTCTGATAATAGCCCCTTACCAAGGTAATTAACATGAGTGCCTCCAGAGGGCAAATTACCGGAATGGAGGTAGAAGAATTACAGGTAGAAATAACAAAGTTTTGTAAAGGTTATACATTTTACCAATGCCTAACTGTAACCAATCCCATGCCACAAAATGCCTAACCCTATCCAACCTAACCCCCCCCCCCCCCCCCCCCCACCACCACCACCACCACCACCACCAAACCCCCTATTGGTTTGGACTTAAAATTCCTTTTTGTCCTGCTATTTAGCTAACCTGTTTTAATATCTAGCAACTGACATACCAGGAAGAGACCATTAAAGAAAATGAGACGAAGAGAAGGAAAAATGTATACATAACTGGGGCTTCCTCCAGCCCCCTTTAGGCTTATTGCTCTGCCGTCCTCCTCCACCTCTTGGTTCTTCTGAAATTGAATACGGAAAGCCCTCCAGTCCCGTCATACTACGCATGAGCAGCCCGGCCACGCACATGCCCCTTGTCACTCTTCCTTGGCCGGGAGCATTCTGCACCTGCACAGTACTACTGCGCAGGCACAGAATTCCCTTTCCTGGCCATGGGAGCACAATGGCTGGACTACACCTGTGCCAACTGGCCCCGACTGGAGGACTTTTTCGGGGGCCAGTTTCAGAAAATCCAGGAGACGAAGGAGGACGGAGAGGCAGCAATAAGCCTGGAGGGGGCTGGAGGAAGCCCCAGGTATGTATCTTCGTCCCAGGTACACTTTAAAGCTATTCATTGTAATTAGTAGTGTTGATTGGTTTCAGGTTTGATATTATTTGAATCTAAATCCATGTGATCCATTACTGAACATTGCTATTCCCTAATGCAGCTATTCCACACATTATTCTCTAAAACTGCTACTACCAGTGTCAGGCTTGACTGTATTTCTGTGTTAGCGATGACTTACTTCATGAAAAATTGGGTTTATTTGAAAATTCAGAAAAGGGCTGAAATGTTGTTGCAGGGAAAACAGTGCCCTAGCAGTTCCCCTGGGAAGAAAGTCACATGATGACCATTTTGGGGTTTAAACATTTCAAATACTAGATATGAATGTGCACTATATACTCTGTACATTGCAAGCAGAAAAGGGAATCAGAGATGGAAATAACTTTGGGGACTGTCCATGTAGCCATGGCTTTCACTACTAAGTACCAACCTTGTGAAACTATAAAACTGAAAAGTACTCTGTAGTAAATAACCATGGGGCTCTATCATTTGCACTATTAAGAGGGCAACATATAATAAACAGAAGGGGAACTTAACTTGTTTTATGAGCTATACATGCAAATGTGACCATCTTAATCCAAATTGTCTTATTAACATGGTAATGTCTTAGAAACCTTCTTATGCAGCAGTTAGTGATTACTGAATACATTTGCATGTAAAGGGAGCCATATGGTCTAATTATATATCATCTACCTCATTACAAGACTGTGTCAGATCTGACATGTAGAAAGCAACGCACACTTTGTATGACTCATATCTTTACTTAACAGTCAGTGACTGATGAGGCAGACAGATTATGTTAAACAAAAATGTATATTACACAAAAAGTTAAGGCTAGGTGCACTCCAAGGATGTTTAAGGTTGGGCACCACCAGGGGAGTCTTAGGGTTAGGAACCACCAGGTGGGATTTAGGCTTAGGCACCATCTTGGGCACTAGTGTTGGGCGAACAGTGTTCGCCACTGTTCGGGTTCTGCAGAACATCACCCTGTTCGGGTGATGTTCGGGTTCGGCCGAACACCTGATGGTGTTCGGCCAAACTGTTCGGCCATATGGCCGAACTAAGAGCGCATGGCCGAACGTTACCCGAACGTTCGGCTAGCGCTGTGATTGGCCGAACGGGTCACGTGTAGTGTTGGGCGAACATCTAGATGTTCGGGTTCGGGCCGAACATGGCCGAACTCCGAACATAATGGAAGTCAATGGGGACCCGAACTTTCGTGCTTTGTAAAGCCTCCTTACATGCTACATACCCCAAATTTACAGGGTATGTGCACCTTGGGAGTGGGTACAAGAGGAAAAAAAATTTAGCAAAAAGAGCTTATAGTTTTTGAGAAAATCGATTTTAAAGTTTCAAAGGGAAAACTGTCTTTTAAATGCGGGAAATGTCTGTTTTCTTTGCACAGGTAACATGCTTTTTGTCGGCATGCAGTCATAAATGTAATACATATAAGAGGTTCCAGGAAAAGGGACCGGTAACGCTAACCCAGCAGCAGCACACGTGATGGAACAAGAGGAGGGTGGCGCAGGAGGAGAAGGCCACGCTTTGAGACACAACAACCCAGGCCTTGCATGAGGACAAGAAGCGTGCGGATAGCAATTTGCATTTTGTCGCCATGCAGTCATAAATGTAATACAGATGAGAGGTTCAATAAACAGGGACCGGAAACGCTAACCCATCACAGATGTTCATTGTTCATGTTACTTGGTTGGGGTCCGGGAGTGTTGCGTAGTCGTTTCCAATCCAGGATTGATTCATTTTAATTTGAGTCAGACGGTCTGCATTTTCTGTGGAGAGGCGGATACGCCGCCGATCTGTGACGATGCCTCCTGCAGCACTGAAACAGCGTTCCGACATAACGCTGGCTGCCGGGCAAGCCAGCACCTCTATTGCGTACATTGCCAGTTTGTGCCAGGTGTCTAGCTTCGATACCCAATAGTTGAAGGGTGCAGATGGATTGTTCAACACAGCTACGCCATCTGACATGTAGTCCTTGACCATCTTCTCCAGGCGATCGGTGTTGGAGGTGGATCTGCACGCTTGCTGTTCTGTGTGCTGCTGCATGGGTGTCAGAAAATTTTCCCACTCCAAGGACACTGCCGATACCATTCCCTTTTGGGCACTAGCTGCGGCTTGTGTTGTTTGCTGCCCTCCTGGTCGTCCTGGGTTTGCGGAAGTCAGTCTGTCGGCGTACAACTGGCTAGAGGAGGGGGAGGATGTCAATCTCCTCTCTAAAGTCTCCACAAGGGCCTGCTGGTATTCTTCCATTTTGACCTGTCTGGCTCTTTCTTCAAGCAGTTTTGGAACATTGTGTTTGTACCGTGGATCCAGAAGGGTATAAACCCAGTAATTGGTGTTGTCCAGAATGCGCACAATGCGTGGGTCGCGTTCAATGCAGTCCTAGGCCGAAGAGGTCATAGCCTAGGGTCACAAAACCTGTTTATTGGGCAATTTCAATGGTGGCGAGTCTGACGTACATAAATCGCAGCAATGGCCGTTAGCAACGTCTGAATCTCACGAAATGTCTCATGCAGGTAGAAGACATATTGTTAGACTTGGGCTCCAAAGATGGGTTCCCTACATCTCTGCAAACCAGAGTTACAGGGCTCCAAATTTGGTAAAATCCCCCATAGGCTTTCATTGGGCCTCCTATTTACAGTTCCAAAATCTCACATCTTTTCAAAGGGCAATTACTCAGCAGTGGCAAATTTTCTAGCATTGTAGGGACCCTTAGGGGGAACATGACTGGTGAGTTTCGGGCCCCTAGGCCGAAGAGGTCATAGCCTAGGGTCACAAAAACCTGTTTATTGGGGCTATTTCAATGGTAGTGATGGTGACGTACATAAATCGCAGCAATGGCCGTTAGTAAAGTCTGAATCTCACGAAATGTCTCATGCAGGTAGAAGACATATTGTTAGACTTGGATTCCAAAGATGGGGTCCCTACATCTCTGCAAACCAGAGTTACAGGGGTCCAAAATTGGTAAAATCCCCCATAGGATTTCATTGGCTCCCTATTTCACTTTCCAAAATCTCACATCTTTTCAAAGGGCAATGGCTCAGCAGTACCAAATTTTCTAGCATTGTAGGGACCCTTAGGGGGAACATGACTGGTGAGTTTCGGGCCCCTAGGCCGAAGAGGTCATAGCCTAGGGTCACAAAAACCTGTTTATTGGGGCTATTTCAATGGTAGTGATGGTGACGTACATAAATCGCAGCAATGGCCGTTAGCAAAGTCTGAATCTCACGAAATGTCTCATGCAGGTAGAAGACATATTGTTAGACTTGGATTCCAAAGATGGGGTCCCTACATCTCTGCAAACCAGAGTTACAGGGGTCCAAAATTGGTAAAATCCCCCATAGGATTTCATTGCCTCCCTATTTCACTTTCCAAAATCTCACATCTTTTCAAAGGGCAATGGCTCAGCAGTACCAAATTTTCTAGCATTGTAGGGACCCTTAGGGGGAACATGACTGGTGAGTTTCGGGCCCCTAGGCCGAAGAGGTCATAGCCTAGGGTCACAAAAACCTGTTTATTTGGGCTATTTCAATGGTAGTGATGGTGGCGTACATAAATCTCAGCCATGGCCGTTAGCAACGTCTGAATCTCACGAAATGTCTCATGCAGGTAGAAGACATATTGTTAGACTTAGATTCCAAAGATGGGGTCCCTACATCTCTGCAAACCAGAGTTACAGGGGTCCAAAATTGGTAAAATCCCCCATAGGCTTTCATTGGGCCTCCTATTTACCGTTCCAAAATCTCACACCATTTCAAAGGGCAATGGCTCAGCAGTGGCAAAACTCACCAGTCATGATCCCCCTAAGGGTCCCTACAATGCTAGAAAATTTGGTACTGCTGAGCCATTGCCCTTTGAAAAGATGTGAGATTTTGGAAAGTGAAATAGGGAGCCAATGAAATCCTATGGGGGATTTTACCAATTTTGGACCCCTGTAACTCTGGTTTGCAGAGATGTAGGGACCCCATCTTTGGAATCCAAGTCTAACAATATGTCTTCTACCTGCATGAGACATTTCGTGAGATTCAGACTTTGCTAACGGCCATTGCTGCGATTTATGTACGTCACCATCACTACCATTGAAATAGCCCCAATAAACAGGTTTTTGTGACCCTAGGCTATGACCTCTTCGGCCTAGGGGCCCGAAACTCACCAGTCATGTTCCCCCTAAGGGTCCCTACAATGCTAGAAAATTTGCCACTGCTGAGTAATTGCGCTTTGAAAAGATGTGAGATTTTGGAACTGTAAATAGGAGGCCCAATGAAAGCCTATGGGGGATTTTACCAAATTTGGAGCCCTGTAACTCTGGTTTGCAGAGATGTAGGGAACCCATCTTTGGAGCCCAAATCTAACAATATGTCTTCTACCTGCATGAGACATTTCGTGAGATTCAGACGTTGCTAACGGCCATTGCTGCGATTTATGTACGTCAGACTCGCCACCATTGAAATTGCCCAATAAACAGGTTTTGTGACCCTAGGCTATGACCTCTTCGGCCTAGGACTGCATTGAACGCGACCCACGCATTGTGCGCATTCTGGACAACACCAATTACTGGGTTTATACCCTTCTGGATCCACGGTACAAACACAATGTTCCAAAACTGCTTGAAGAAAGAGCCAGACAGGTCAAAATGGAAGAATACCAGCAGGCCCTTGTGGAGACTTTAGAGAGGAGATTGACATCCTCCCCCTCCTCTAGCCAGTTGTACGCCGACAGACTGACTTCCGCAAACCCAGGACGACCAGGAGGGCAGCAAACAACACAAGCCGCAGCTAGTGCCCAAAAGGGAATGGTATCGGCAGTGTCCTTGGAGTGGGAAAATTTTCTGACACCCATGCAGCAGCACACAGAACAGCAAGCGTGCAGATCCACCTCCAACACCGATTGCCTGGAGAAGATGGTCAAGGACTACATGTCAGATGGCGTAGCTGTGTTGAACAATCCATCTGCACCCTTCAACTATTGGGTATCGAAGCTAGACACCTGGCACAAACTGGCAATGTACGCAATAGAGGTGCTGGCTTGCCCGGCAGCCAGCGTTATGTCGGAACGCTGTTTCAGTGCTGCCGGAGGCATCGTCACAGATCGGCGGCGTATCCGCCTCTCCACAGAAAATGCAGACCGTCTGACTCAAATTAAAATGAATCAATCCTGGATTGGAAACGACTACGCAACACTCCCGGACCCCAACCAAGTAACATGAACAATGAACATCTGTGATGGGTTAGCGTTTCCGGTCCCTGTTTATTGAACCTCTCATCTGTATTACATTTATGACTGCATGGCGACAAAATGCAAATTGCTATCCGCACGCTTCTTGTCCTCATGCAAGGCCTGGGTTGTTGTGTCTCAAAGCGTGGCCTTCTCCTCCTGCGCCACCCTCCTCTTGTTCCATCACGTGTGCTGCTGCTGGGTGAGCGTTACCGGTCCCTTTTCCTGGAACCTCTTATATGTATTACATTTATGACTGCATGCCGACAAAAAGCATGTTACCTGTGCAAAGAAAACAGACATTTCCCGCATTTAAAAGACAGTTTTCCCTTTGAAACTTTAAAATCGATTTTCTCAAAAACTATAAGCTCTTTTTGCTAAATTTTTTTTCCTCTTGTACCCACTCCCAAGGTGCACATACCCTGTAAATTTGGGGTATGTAGCATGTAAGGAGGCTTTACAAAGCACAAAAGTTCGGGTCCCCATTGACTTCCATTATGTTCGGAGTTCGGGTCGAACACCCGAACATCGCGGCCATGTTCGGCCTGTTCGGCCCGAACCCGAACATCTAGATGTTCGCCCAACACTATTGGGCACCACCAGGGGAGTCTTAGGGTTAGGCTGCACCAGGGGGGATCTTAGGGTTAGACACCACCAGGGAAGGGTTCTGTGTGAGAGTATGTAGAGGCTAGGCATCAGTAAAATATTGGTAATTATTAAGGATATTTTACTATGTGAATGACGTAGTGCAATATTGGTAAATTAAATTATATTTTATAACTTTTACTGGTGTTAGTTTTAGTAAACGTAAATATAGAGGTTCAGTGGGGAATTGTAGATTATCAGTATTATAAATGATATTTTATGGCATAGCCTGGTGCCCATTCTACTAAATGATAACTTCAATATGGTTTATACCTGGTGCCCTTATTACCAGGAGTCTTTATTTTAGCACACACTGGCGCAGTGCTGGTAGTAATGGTAAAATCTACGCTTACTGATCATTACGCGTAATTTTACGCTATTACGCATTACGCGGTTTCGGCGTAGGAAATTATCTACGGTTCATCACTGTAATTACGCGTTAACTTACGCAGTTATGCGTAAGGATATCGTAATGTAGGCACTTACGCTACGATGTTATGCGTAGTGCCGTAATACCCATTAATGCATACTTTTTGACGCATACTGACGATGTGTACGCAATAGCCGTCAATGTGACAGCTATTGCGTACACATCATTCGTATGCGTCAAAACGTACGCTTATATACTGAAGGGCGGGAGAAGATACTATTGGTTGCTGAGGATGTTGACTGATTGGCTACTCTTAGAAAAGGGGAGTTTTTAGTAATTACACGTAAAATTACGCGTAAGTCTTCGTAAAATTACGCATACCTAGCAATTACGGTAGACAGCGTAATTACGATACCACTTTACTATTTACGCGTAAAAAAATATGCGTAAGACCGTAAGTTACGCGTAGCACTTACGCGTAAATTTGCATTGAATTATGATGCGTAATTACGCTCATGCGTAATTTCGGCCCAGCACTGCACTGGCGTTGCTACTATTGTGAAAATAAATCTATTCAGTAATAAGGTGGTGCAAAGTTACACAATGGACATGTATGCTTTATTCATATTTTTTAAAACACATTTTCTAGATTGTGGTGAAATTCAGTAGTACTAATTAGTAGCTGATGACTGAATAGAGTTGGTAACAGAAGAGTCTTCTTCATTAGGGAGTGAATAAGCACATTTTTCAGTGCGTCTGTCCTTCTTCCTCAGCGTTACATAGTCTCCCCCATAAACAGCCATCAGGAGGAGCGCACAAGAAATGCCACAGTAACTGTTATGTTGACAAGTGACATGCGTATTTTTCCTGCTTGCAAATCAGGACCTTTGTGTTTGTCATGTAAAGGTGAACTCTGGGCAAGAATATAGTTTTTTATTGTTCTGTTCAGTAATGGATTTTGGGAACCTATATCTTATATAGTTCCTTTGTTTTTTTCTTTTTTAGTAAAATAAATATGATAGAAAATTATGTTTTATTTCCTTTGGCTGATCACTTTTTTGGGGAAATTTTTGTGCAACTCACAAATAGCAATTTTTAAAGGATACTGGAACATGCCCATGACCAGTACTGTTGAGGTTTGTCACTAGGAATACTTATTACTGATATATTATATATTATGGATGGTTAATGAGATGATACTAGCTCTGACTTGATGCAAATGCTATGCTAAAGTTATGCACCTTGAATGTGGATCAATTCTATGGTGCTGCATATACATACATAGACTCCATTTACTACTAGTAATATCATCTTTCTTTTTTTTTTTACGCTAGAGAAATTATAAGTTTAACCACTTCACAACTGAGGGGTTTTACCCCCTGACCACCAGAGCAATTTTCTCCTTTCAGCGCTCCATCCATTCATTCGCCTATAACTTTATCATTACTTAGCTAAAGCTGAAGGTAAATACACCATTCTCCTCCTCCTTGACCTTTCAGCAGCTTTTGATACAGTAGATCATCCCCTACTCCTCCAGTCCCTCCAATCCATGGGCATTCACGATCTCGCCCTGACCTGGCTTTCATCCTACCTCTCCAACCGCTCCTTCACGACCTCCTTCAATGAGTCCTCGTCCACCCCCAACTACCTCTCGGTGGGAGTCCCCCAAGGCTCGGTCCTTGGCCCCCTACTGTTCTCCCTATACACATCCTCCATTGGCAAGGTTATCTCCTCCATGGGTTTTAACTATCATCTGTATGCAGATGACACCCAAATTTATCTCCACACCCCTGACATATCCACCACTACCATGGACAAGGTCTCCTCCTGCCTATCTGCCATCTCCTCCTGGATGTCCGCTAGGTTCCTGAAACTAAATCTAGACAAAACGGAATTTATGATCTTCCCACCCCGGTCATCCCTGGACTTTCCAGATGTGCAGGTCACTGTTAACCACACTACTATTTACCCTACCTCTCAAGCCCGCTGTCTGGGTGTCACCCTGGACTCCGCACTCTCCTTCACTCCCCACATCCAAAACCTCACAAAGTCCTGCAACTTCCACCTTCATAACATCTGTAAGATTCGCCCTTTCCTGACCCCTGCCACCACCAAACTCCTCATCCATGCCCTCATAATTTCCCGCCTCGACTACTGCAATGCCCTTCTGTCTGGACTCCCTAAGACCCGAATAGCCCCACTGCAGTCCATCATGAATGCGGCTGCCAGAATTATCCACTCCTCCCATCGCTCCACCAGGGCGGCTCCCCTCCGTGAATCCCTCCACTGGCTTCCTATCCAGTCCAGAATCAGATTCAAGATATTGTGTCTGACCTACAAATCCATCCACAAAACCTGTCCAACCTACATTTCTGATCTTACTCAGAGATACACACCAAGCCGCTCACTCCGCTCCTCCAATGAACTTCGCCTGACCGTCCCCCGCATCACCCAGTCCCATGCACGCCTCCAAGACTTCTCAAGAGCCGCTCCGACACTATGGAACTCCCTACCTCCACCCATTAGGGCAGCCCCCTCCCTCAACACCTTCAAAAAGGCCCTCAAAACTCACCTTTTTACTCTTGCCTACCACCCCTCACAATTGCTCTAAACCCACAGCCGAACTCTGGTCCCCTACCTCTTGTGTCCCTACCTCTCCCTCTAGATTGTAAGCCTTTGGGCAGGGTCCTCCTCCTTTTGTGTCCTACCTGATCATGCACCTCTATTACTGTGCACCCATGCTATGCATTTGAGTGAACCTAACTTGCCTAACTCCATGCTCCCATCCAGTGACTGACTAAGCATTACCTGGTACTCATACTGTGCTGTGTGATCTGGTTTTCTTGTATTCCTGTATTGTCATATTGCTGTATGTCACCCCTAAATATTGTCTGTAACCTAAATTAATGTCCAGCGCTGCGTAATATGTTGGCGCTTTATAAATACAACAAATAAATAAATAAATAAATGAATTACTTATCACAATGAAATGAACTATATCTTGTTTTTTTCACCACCAATTAGGCTTTCTTTAGGTGGGACATTATGCCAAGAATTATTTTATTCTAAATGTGTTTTAATGGGAAAATAGGAAAAAATTTGGAAGAAAAAACATTATTTTTCAGTTTTCCGCCATTATAGTTTTAAAATAATGCATGCTACTATAATTAAAATCCACGTAACTTATATGCCCATTTGTCCCAGTTATTACACCATTTAAATTATGTCCCTATCACAATGTTTGGCGCCAATATTTTATTTGCAAATAAAGGTGCATTTTTTCAGTTTTGCATCTATCCCTAATTACAAGCCCATAATTTATAAAGTAACAGTGTTATACCCTCTTGATATAAATATTTAACGATTTCAATCCCTAAGGTAACTATTTAAGTTTTTTTTTTTTATTGTAATTTTTTTTTATTTATTTTAATATTTCAAAAAAAAAATATTGATAACAATTGGGGAGTGTGGGAGTTAATTAGTTAAAATTAATAGTAAAAATAATTTATTTGTATGTGAAAAAAATGTTTGGGTGTAGTATTACTTTTTGGCCACAAGATGGCCACATTTTTTTTAGGCGTCCTGCAAGCGTCGGAAGGACGCTTGCAGGAAGGGAGGCTGGGAAACTGAGTTTTTTCACAATGATCGGCTGCTTCTCGTAGAAGCATGCCGATCATTGCGGGGGTAGAGATCAACGAACGGGAATGGATTGTCCCGTTCATTGATCTCCGGGCGAGCGGGCAGCGGCGTGCACGATCGCGGGAGTGCGAGCGGGAGCGCGGACAGCGGCGGCAGCGGTGGTAGCGGCGGGGGGTGCGTATATCTACGCTCCAGGCGGGGAGGTGAAGTCCAAAGGAGCGTAGATATTCTGTACCCTGGCGGCGAAGTGGTTAATGCGTACCAGATGGGCTGCTACTGCAAACTGGTGATTAGCATTTTGTTACCCATGCACAACACTAACTAACCAATAACCCAACATGTACTAAACAAAAGGAGTTTTTTATGTTTATTACTTTTATTATCATTTATCATTATTAGCAGTATTAGAAGATAGATGTATGTGGCAAAGCATCATAGTTTTATAATTCTGCAGCTATACGCAGCACATGCAAACACTGAACAAGGTTTAGAAAAAGGCGATAGCACTTGAGTAATGGCATATACATAAGATTCTGTATGTGCTGCTTTTAGCTATGGTGTATACTGCAGGCAGGCTATGTCCTCTGTCTGGCTGTACTGATATGGACATGGTTTATAGAATGTGTTATCACCCAAATATAGCACACATCTCTAAAGCTCCACTTCTTGTTATTCTCATCCTTCAACCACTGCATTTGCTTTCCGCTTCTTTTTTTATATCCCCCATCCATATATCTGATCCAAGCAAGGAAATGAAAAGCAGAGGTAATATGCTACACTTGTCTTAATCTCCCCAACCATCCAGCACATCAGGAATTGCCTAGCCGTGCTAATAGCTCGCTGAGGTTTTCAGTTCACCCTGAGTGGAGAGGTGACAGAACGAGGAATAAAGATTAACTGTTTGGTTTTCTGTGCATGCTGGTCTCACACATCCCTCCCGCAACACAGACACAATCAATGCCAGGCAACAAGATACTGTGCATGGTCAATCTCCATTCCTCCCTCGTTTAATTCTTGACTTGTCACTCCACTTATTATTCATGTATTTAATCTACCATTAAACCCTGCATAGAATCTATCTGGCAGTCCCAGCTGCCTTGCGTAGCACAAACCCCGACAAATCACCCAGTTAGTTTTTAAGTTGCTCTATCAGGTCCGTAACAAACATTTTCTGGGGGAAAAAAAATTTCTTCAGTTACTTCAGATTTAATCACATCAGGTTTTCTTTATCATTTAATGTCAAAAACACTTAAAGGGCTTAGCTATGAAATCGGCATGGTGATGTCCTGGTAAGAGGAAAGCCAGTGTTATCTTTCTTTGTGATGTTATCAGGCTTGGTTCTGTTATCTAGCTATAAGGCTTGTTGTTTACACTATGCTGGACTGTTCCCCATCCATTTTGATGGCTGCTCTGCCATTGCTGACCGGCTCCGTTGCAGGTTCTGATGCCACTCTGGAGCAAAGGTTCATGAAATCAATGGCAAGACAATCCAATATCTGGACAAATGTGCCTAGTCAGAGTTTTCTGCAAGACTCAAATGGAATGGGTCTATCATCTATGTGAACTGGCCATAACAAAATCATTGCAGTATTTAAACTGCCCATTTTGAGTCTGCTGTGTGAGCCTTTAAAATACAGGGCAGGGAACCGCAATTACAGCGTGAATATGACCTAAGAATTTTCATGGGCAGATTATTATTTAGTACATGAACATTCTAAAAACCTTAAAGTGGATCTGAGGTCAGAACTTCCTCTCTGCTCTAAAAGATTAGGCACAGTATGAAAACAATCAAGGAAAAAAATCTTTGTTACAATGTACAGAAATCCCCAAAAAGCCCTGAAAAATGATTTTTCAGGGAGCAAAGGAAGGGTTAAAGCATCTGTCTTTTCTTGTACAGCCCTGTACAGCCAGCTCTGCCAGAGCAGAGGCGTGTTGTGAATCATGCCTACTGACTACACACTTGTTACACTCAACTGTAGAAAATAAACAAACAGAGCTCAGTGCAGCTATTTCTGCAGCATTTCTATGTGCAATGAACACTTTTCAGCCTGTTCTTTGCAAGAGCTCGCGGCCACTTTAGGTGGGACTTGAGTTAAAGTCCAGTTTCCAGCAGAAATCTATTGCATTACAATATGTAATGCGATGACAAGCAGCTTCAGAAGAACAAATAATACTAACTAACTCCATTCTCTCCTTTCATCTCCTCCCATCCCCACACAAACAGTCTCTAAAGGACATCTGTAGTGAGAAGAATATGGAGGTTGCCATATTCATTTCCTTTTAAACAATGCCAGTTGCCTGGCTGTCTTGCTGATCCTCTGTCTCTAATACTTTTAGCCATAGCCCCTGAACAAGCATGAAGCAAATCAGGTGTTTCTGACATTATTGTCAGATCTGACAAGATTAGCTGCATGCTTGTTTTTGGTGTTATTCAGACACTATTGCAGCCAAATAGATCAACAGGCCTGAAAGGCAACTGGTAAGAAAATAAAAATGGCAGCCTCCATATCCCTCTCACTTCGGTTGTCCTTTAAGACAGAAACTAGTTCTGTGCATTGTTGTTGTAACAGAAATGTATATTAAATGTCTGTATAAAATCACACAGTTACTACTGTATATGTTCCTAGATTAAGTATGCTGCTTAAAGAGGAACTCCAGTGAAAATAATGCAATAAAATAGTGCTTCATATTTACAATAATTATGTATAAATTATTTAGTCAGTGTTTTCCTATTGTAAAATCTTTCCTCTCCCTGATTTACATTCTGACATTTATCACATAGTGACCAGGGTTGCTCAGATACCCCTAATCATGAATTAAAAAGTCCACGGGGGAATTGCACACCTACCCTGGCGGTGCTGGATTGATATTTTCAACATGTAAAATCCAGATAATCCGCACACTCAAAGTGAACCAAGTTCAAAGTTTTAATCAGAAAATCGTGACACACGCCATTCCATAGACCAACGATTCGTTTCGGGGCCACGCAGGGTCACCTTCGTCAAGGCAACAAAACACAGAATGGTGACATTTAAACACCATTCTGTGTTTTGTTGCCTTGACAAAGGGGACCCTGCGTGGCCCCGAAACGAATCGTTGGTCTATGGAATGGCGTGTGTCACGATTTTCTAATCATGAATTAGACTCCGCCAACTTTTGAATTGACTCATGATCACGATCACAAATAGAAACAGATATCCGACTCATTTGGTTTTGATTCGAATAACTGCATGTAATCACAAATCACGAGTCGTGATCCGTGATGAAAAACCCACTGACTTTAACAGTTAATAGCAAAGCCCCCTTACATGGTACAAACAAATAATTTGCCAGATAGGTTAAGAAGAATAGTCAGAACAAGAAGAATTTTTTTTTTCAAAAAGACCTTATACTTTTTGAGAAAATCAATTTTAAAATTTTAAAGGAAAAAAAGTATACATCTAAATGCGGTAAAAGACAGTTTGTTAATGAAACAAAACCCGCCGACTTTAGCAGTTAATAGCTAAGCCCCCTTACATCCTAAAAACACCAAATTTGCAGGATATGTATGTTAAAAAGATAGTGGAAAACACTTTTTCATTTTTTTATGCTTTTGTGCTGATTGTGGGAATTTTTTTAAAAAATTACGTGGGGTCTCCCTCCCTAGCCTTTGTAACTCCTTGTCCCCCATGCAGGCTGGGATAGCCAGAATGCAGAGCCCCGGGCCGACTGGAGCTTCGCACCCTGAGCTATACCAGCCCACGTGGTCCATGTTGTAGGGAGGCTCCAGGGGAGAGGGGCGGCCAAGCCTTCCCCTTTCCTTCCGAGCCCTTGTCCAATCCATGGACAAGGGGCTCTTCCCCACCTCTGGATCCTGTCAATCAGACAGGAAATTGCATTGTGTGTTTTTAGCATCAGATTTACATGCATTGGCAGAAAAGACTGAGTTGATATTAACCACTTGCTGTCCCTATGAAGTAAATATAAGTCTCTGTACTCTCCTCCCTACAAAATCTTAGATAACACTGTTTATTTATCTCTGACCTGATAACATTACTACAGAGTTGTAATGTAATGACAGAAAACCCCTCTCCTCCTCCCAGGGAATTTAATAACAGAGTTAATTAGTAAACAAGTGTCAAATATACATTCCGGGAGCAAAGAGTAGCAAATTCTATACATGACTTAATCGTTGCATCCAATACATTATCACAATGTATGTAAGTGGAAAAATTGTGTATTTTTTCACTTTTTTCCTTATTTTCCTTTTAAAATGCATAGAAAATAAGGTAATTACTAATACGAAATATCAGCCACAAAAAGCCTTATTTGTCATGAAAAAAACAATACATAGATCATTTAGTTGTGATAATTATTGATAAAGTTAGTACCAAAGTAAGTAATTAGAGCTGAGCTGAACTGTGAAAAGGGTAGGTCTTATGTAAACAGTGATAAGGTAATATAGCCATTGTTCCCATTCTGAATTTCTTGCTGAAAGAATATTAAAAATCCAACGTGAAAATTCTAAGCCATTATGAAAGAATTTCCTTCAATAAAAACTCTCACATTTCTAAATTTTTGTGGCCATTTGCAACATTTATTTAACATCATCTGAATACCCAAGCAACTTGGGGTGAACCAGAACCACTAGGAAAGTATACGGGACTAAAAGAGACCGAAAAGCCCTCCCACTAAAAAGCAACACTAAGTGTAGTTTGCCTTCTTAAAATAGAAGGTATTTGTGATAATTCAGCTTTAAGTAACAGTGGTTTCCCACAATACATTGCTACTAAATACGCAAATAAGCTCCATATGCCACTGAAGCCAAGCTTACATTCAGAAACGCTGGTGTATAGAAAGCCTAAAGCTTATACATTTTACAAAGCCACATCTACCCAACTACACTGAGGGCTGGTGCACACCAGAGCGGTTCTGAAGCGTTTTTTAAAACACTTACAGGGGGAAAACCGCTTGGCTAATGAAGGTGGGATGGTGTACACCACAGCAGCTTCTTTTTTCCACAAACGCAAACTCGGGGGCTGCAGCATTTTTTAGATTTCTGAGGTGTTTCTGCCTCAATGTTAAAGTGTAGGAACGTGGAAACCCGTTCTGAAAAATGCTAGATCAGAGCGGTTTTCCAGGCATTTTTGTTACAGAAGCTGTTCAGTAATAGCTTTACTGTAACAATATTTGAACTCTGTTACACAAAAACGCTGCAAAAAATGCTAGGCATGTTTAGAAAACCTCTCTATACATGCCTAAAATCGCTCTGAAAATCTGCTTCAAAAACCTCTAGTGTTTTGCGGATCTGCTAGAGGTTTTTGGTGTGCACTGGGCCTGAGTGTTGCTTTTTAGTAGGAGGGCTTTTTGGTCTCTTTTAGTCCTCTATATTTTCCTAGTGGTTCTGGGTCACCCCAAGCCGTTTGGATCATTTGTTGTACTGACCCAAGCCCTATCCTATAGAGCCATATCAATCCATGCCATGCACTTATAAGGACCAAAATTCTGAAACATATTGGCTGCATGTGGGGCTGATGTGGCTCTGTAAAATGTATAAGCTATAGACTTGTTACATGCCAGCAGTTCTGGATGTAAGCCTGGCTTCAGGGGCATGAAGAGATAATTTGCATATTCAGTAGTGGTGCATTGTGGGACACCACAGTTGCTCACTTAAAGCTGAATCATCGGAAATACCTTCTGTTTGAAGAAGGCAAACCACGCTAACATCATCTATAATGGTTCATATATTGGTCAAGAAAAAGCTAAGTTAAACTCCTAGTTTACCTTGTCTGCCAACGTTCTACTCTTTCCCAAAAACCTATAAGAAATGAAATGGACCTGTAGTAATAAAGGTCACTCAGTTATAACAGTAAAATAGCCATTCATTGCTAGACATCATCAATTTTCCTAGGTGAGACATATGATCAATTTATTGGGTAATTGAGTTGTATATCTCTACATATCAGGATGAGAAAGGAAGGAAGGTCCGCACCAATGTCTCCAAAATCGATGAATCGATATATTTATTGAGGACGTATCCAGACACACAGAAAACACTTGACTAACATGTTTCGGACACCAAGTCCTTTGGTGTCCGAAACATGTTAGTCAAGTGTTTTCTGTGTGTCTGGATACGTCCTCAATAAATATATCGATTCATCGATTTTGGAGACATTGGTGCGGACCTTCCTTCCTTTCTCATCCTGACTACCTGGGCCCGGCTGCCTGTGTTCCTGCACTGTCTGCCACGGTACAGTGGAGCGGTATCCTTTGTTTCTTCATCTCTACATATCACTGAAAAGGAGCCACCTTGAAAAGTATAAAATAATTAAAAACAGTTTAAAGAGACTCTGAAGCGAGAATAAATCTCGCTTCAGAGCTCATAGTTAGCAGGGGCATGTGTGCCCCTGCTAAAACGCCGCTATCCCGCGGCTAAACGGGGGTCTCTTCACCCCCAAACCCACCCCCGCAAGACTTGGTCATCAAGTTAGTCGTAGATATTCTCTTCCTGGAGGCAGGGCTAACGGCTGCAGCCCTGCCTCTAGTGGCGTCTATCAGACGCGCATCGCCACCTCTCCCCCGCCCCTCTCAGTGAAGGAAGACTGAGAGGGGTGGGGGAAAGGCGGAGGTACGCGTCTGATAGATGCGCGGAAGGCAGGGCTGCAGCGGTTAGCCCTGCCCAAATGCGGAAGCGCTCCCCGGGTGTACGGAGGGGATTTGGGGGTGAAGGGACCCCCGTTAAGCCGCGGGATAGCGGCGTTTTAGCAGGGGCACGCATGCCCCTGCTATCTATGAGGTCTGAAGCAAGATTTATTCTCGCTTCAGACTCTCTTTAAGAGGTAAGAAAGCTTACTTCAAAGATTAAACTTAATAAAAAAGACAATATTTCAATATATTCAAAAACAGACTGTGTGTTTCACAGGCATCAACCCACTTCTTCAGGTCAATAACGACTGTCTCAAGGTAAGCATAACAGTGAGTTATGGTGAGTGAGATCAGCCAATCAAAAAAGTGCAAATTAGTCACCTGAAATGATGTGCCCCATTTATGCAAGATAAATTCTAGGAGACTTGATCATCTCTATTTTAGTGTTCTTGGTTGGTTCAGTGTGCCAGATTAGGTCATTCATGTGATTATACTTTAGAGGGGTTACCCACTGCACTTAGATTTGTGTTTTAGAGCAACATAAATAGACTATAACATGAGAATTAATTAATAATAAACTTCAAAATTGGATGTGATTTATACTTAACAAATGCAATTTTTCTGCATTTGCCTTGACTTACATAACATTGGTATTGCACACAGTAAACAGCATCACTGCAGCGCAATTCGAAAATGCAAAAAAAAAAATAAAAAATAAATAAATATATATATATATATATATATATATATATATATATATATATATATATATATATATATATATATATATATATTAGATATACGATCAACACAAAATCACAGTTTCACACAGTGAATGTGAATTCAAATTATTGGTAATGGGCATAAGTTGATTGCTGTAAATTTAGCTACTTTCTGGTGCAAAATATTTGCTGCATGCTTTTGGGTGTGGCAATTTCTGGATGTAATTGTACAATAAACTTGGCCCCATGTATTTGTCACAACTAAATTTTAATTCTCAGTAGCAAAAATACTAGCAGAGTGGGTAACATTTAAATTCCCCAAAAACTGTTGGTTAATTTTTTGGGGAGTGGTGTGGACTATTAAACAAGAAGTTTTTTCAGAGGAAACAGGAAAATCCAAACAGATAATTGGAGAACACACAAATACAGAGACCCTGGTGACATTTAAACCCAGGATCCTAGCGTTCCAACACAAAAGGCTTGATTCACAAGGCGGTGCTAACAGTTAGCACCCTGGTGAAAAGCCCCTTATCACGCCTAAACTCAGTTTAGGCGTGATAAGTTTAGGTGTGATAAGTTCAGGCGTGATAAGTTTTAGCACCAACTGGGTTAGCACTGCAGTTTGCAGCTGATCAAACGTTTTGCGCTAGCAAAGTCTGGTGCACTTCACATAGAGTTTAATGGCGCTGCTTTGCGTGCAGGACTTTGTGCACGATCTAAACTTATCTAAACTTATCACGACTAAACTTATCACACCTAAACTGGCTTTTCACCAGTGTGGTGCAATGGTTATCACGCTTAAAGTCTTTAAAGAGACTCTGAAGCGAGAATAAATCTTGCTTCAGAGCTCAAAACGGGGGTCCCTTCACCCCCAAATCCCCCCCCCCCGCATGACTTGGTCGTACATTTGGTCGCTCCTGGAGGCAGGGCTAACCACCGCAGCCCTGCCTCCAGTCGCGTCTATCAGCGGCGCATCGCCGCCTCTCCCCGCCTTTCTCAGTGAAGGAAGACTGAGAGGGGCAGGGGAGAGGCGGAGATACGCGCTGACAGACGCGCGTGGGGCAGGGCTGCGGCGGTTAGCCCTGCCCCAACCAGGAAGCGCTCCCCCGCTTTACGGAGGGGATTTGTGGGATCAGGGACCCCCGTTAAGCCGCAGGATAGCGGCAGTTTAGCAGGGGCACGCATGCCCCTGCTATTTATGAGGTCTGAAGCAAGATTTATTCTCGCTTCAGACTCTCTTTAACTGGGTTAGCACAGCTTTGTGAATCGAGTCCAAAGTCATAAACTCTGCCATGTCTCCTTGCATCTATTTTAAACCATCTAACATGTCTGTTTGTAGAGAGCCTTTCTCTCAAAAACTAAATTGACACCACACGGGAATCGAAAGCAATACTATCTCACCTAAAAGAAGTATAATTCTTCAGGGATACATTTAGCAAAAACATAAACAGACAAACCTAGGTCACCTCTGTCTCTAAGCTATCAGATTTATTGGCCTGATGAGACACAGAACAAAATGAGGAAAAAGGCAATTCATCTTGCAACACATGCCAGCAGAGAGAAACCATCTGAAATTAAAATTTCTCTTTACCCTTTTTTTTATTGGAGATGTACCGTAGATAGTACGATATATATTACACACACACTATCCGTCTATGGAACACTTTGAAAATACATGCGATCTCAATGTAAATAAAAATCTTACTGAACATAAATACAGATATGGAGTGTGTTAAGTGTAGAAGGATGCCATGTCATTTGCTGAAAATAAAACATTTCTAACCTACACAGAGGGCTGAATTCAAAGACAAAGTGAAAAAAATGATGTGGGAACATTTTGCCAAAATTTCATTGCAGAAAATTCAAATTGTGGCCCTCCAGGAACTGCCTGTATACTCTCACTACTTGCCACTCAAGGTCAGGCATTGTCGTGCAACAGAAGCAACCTAAAAAAACAAAAGGTGCCAGTGGCAGACCTGAAAGTTTGAGGATTCTATGGCAAATCCCACTGGAGTTCCACAGTGCCAGGCAGCGACCACAAGGGCCACTGTGTTTAATAAAGCTCTTCTGAGTTCAAGTGCTTTGCCGAGGTTAGATCAAAATCTCTGGTTAGAGATCCAACTAGAGACCCCTGCATTTTCGCATATTGTGACCCTTGCCTGACTCCTGCATTTGTGAAGAAGTCAGTCTTTGATGTGGCATAGAAGGTTCAGGCCATGAACCAAGGGCATGGCATGGGTGTAAAAGTTCTCTAAAGTTGCGGTTGGCCCTTTAATAACAACAGCTGAGGTCATAATTCAGTTCTGCAGTGAACTATTGCATGACACACTTCAGGTGTGGGCATCGAAAACAGTTCATCTAAACACCATACAATATTGGCATGGCTTCAAAAATTAAAAACAAAAGAAAAAATGATTTAACGCTATTGGTATTTTATAATTTAAAATGTCCAGGTTAGGATTAAAAGATTGTTAGGGTTATTATCAGAGAGGGTTAGTGTAAAATTGCTAGTTAGATTCAGCTATAGACAATAATATTAGGTACCAGATAAATGGATATATAACATTGACATAAAAAGCATTCATGCAAGGCACAAAGTTTGGATGTACTATGAGGTTTGGTGTTAAGTAAAGTGAAGGACACTACTAACAATGGATCAGAGGTCAGGGGAAAAGGTTAGTGTTAGTGTTTGGAATAAGTCAGCCATATAAGCCATATTAATGTGGCTAGCGACGAATAAGGTACGGTAAGAGAGTGCAGGTGTCATTATAATGGAACCTAGAGTGAGAGGGATATGGAGGCTGAACTTTCATAGTAAACAGTGCCATTTGCCTGGCATCCTGCGGATCTTCTAATACTTATAGCCATAGACCCCAAAAAAGAACGCAAATCCAATGTTTCTTTTAAAAATCTACCAAGATTAGCTGCATGCTTGTTTCAGGGGGGTGATCCAGAAACCATTGCAGCCAGATCAACAGGATTGCCAGACAACTGTTTAAAAAACAGGAAATAAATATGGCAGCCTCCTTATACCACTCACTTCAGGCCCCCTTTAAAAACATTTGATGAGCATCTATACAGTTTTGTTTTTCTATATGTTGTAACCCCAGACAAGTTGGGCTGGCCCATAAATCTCACCAGTGTTAGGGCTGTTATGGCTGTGTGGTTACATGCAACTACACTACTATACAACCTCAAAGAACTATCTAAAAATAGTAAGTATTAAAGGGAAAAAGGAGGGTTTCACATGCATACTAATTTCAAAAGAAGGCCCCCTTATCACAATTACAGTCAAGACACAGCTGGAGGTACACGCCACAGAGCAAATTAACTTGTTATTAGGATAGCTTTAAAAGGTCTTGTTATCTGAAGTCAAATCTTTGGGATCGATATTCACACATGCATTTTTCCTCCAAATCAATTAGCACAATTAGAGCACTGAGGGATGCTCTGGTTATCCCAGCATCAAAAAAAGGAAAAGAAAGTAGAAAAGAGAGGGGGGAAAAAAACAAGGCAATGAAATCACTTTGAAATTTGTGGATAAATCACTTACAAGAAGTGATTTGTCCTTTTTTGGAAACTATGTCATGTTTAACGTTGGGAAGTTATTCCAATACAAGTTCCAGACGTTACAATTAACATTCTGCATTGGCTGCCATGAAAATAGAAGCACAATTATAATAACTTCGAGTCAATAATTCATAAACTATAATGCATTATTAATCAATTATCGAGGCCTGAATTACTTTTAATGAGATTAAGATGATTTGAACAGTAAGCAGTTGAATCATATTGATTTAATCAATGTGCTTAATTAAACTGTGTACATTCTCTTCAGGATCATTATTTTCAATATCCACTGTAAGTGCCGCCTTTGATATTGTGCTCTCTCAAGTTCTCTGCTCAGTTTTTGTCTCCTTTCTTAAACAAGCATACTTAGAAGTCAGAATCCTCATTAAACAATTTGCTAATTGAGTGCAAAAGCCATTATGGGTGAATGAGCCCATTTACTTTCTGAGCATGCAGTGACACGAGTTTATTATGCAGCTATCATCTCACATTGGGTTTTATTATTATCAGTGTGATCAGGGGTTTGCATGCTCTCTGTCTGGAGAAAGCAGAAATGAACATGATGCCCTGATATCCACTGCTAATTTCAGCCTTTGTGTACGAGTTATGGAGATGACATGCTTTCCTACACAGATCAATCACCACTTCCAATATCAGCCACAATAGACCACTTTAAATGAACCTACTTGAAACCTCTGCACTGTCTATAAAGTGGACCTGAACTCTTGCACAGGATAAAAGGAAAACAAAGAAATGCACCCTGTATGTGTTTAGAGAGTTAACTCTATCTAATCCCCCCTCATCTGTGACTTAATATCTCACCGTAATTTAATATCTCAAGAGATTTTTTAAGCAAGTGAAGTGCGGTCCGGTGTTAGTCGAGGAGCAGAAATGTAGACATCAAACCAACAAATGTTGATTCCAGTGATACCTTTAATGACTATCTGTACATGGTTTATTGCAAGCTCTCGAAACATTAAGTTTCTTCTTCAGGCATTACACAGAACTAGATCAGAACCATACAATAAGAAGTTTTAAATCACATGCAGACTTATATATGATTCTGTAGGCTCAATCTGACATGACACACAGTTGTACCCCGTTTGAAACGTAAAAAGACTTTCTCAGTCCAATGAACTCTGGCAGCATTTGTCACTACAGATAAACACACACAAAATAATCAACTTATCTCTCAGCCAGAGAGCTGCAAAAGACAGAAGTGTTAAAAAGTCCACCAGTCTGAAAAGGAAAGAAAAGAAAAACTTTGAAAGGACTGAGGCCAAATGGTTTTACGATTCATACATACTCATGAAACCAGGCTTTATGTTCAAACCTTTGTTTAGCGTCTGAAACATCTTCATAAACTTGTATTCAAATGTCCGACGTTCCTTCCCAGATTTGAAATTTCCCCTTAGGATGGTAATTTTCAGGTTCCTTATGCTGTGGGCACGTTTGTTAAAATGTAGTCCTATTGGGGTGTCCTTTCGTTTGTGCTTTACTGTAAAGCAGTGTATGTTTAGCCTTTTCCGCACGGTTTGATTTGTTTCCCCAATATATAGAACTCTGCAAGGGCATTTTGTGCACTTGATCGCGTACACCACGTTGGATGATATACATGTGTATGTTCCCTGGATACGCAAAGCATCTATAGAATCAGGTATTGGCAAGCTGTCTGTACATAGTATGTTCCGCCCATTAGCCTGAAGATCAATAAATGGGAATGCAGTTCCCATTCATTAATATAAGTCCCCGTTAGAAAGACCGACGGCTTCTATGAGTAGCCCCGATCTTTCTAAAGTAAAAAAAAAAATTCACGTCCTCCCTTCACTTCCTGTAAGTGAGAGAGGGACATAATTTAAATGGTGTAATAACCAGAACAAACGGGCAAATAAAATACGTGGGTTTTAATTATG
The DNA here is from genome assembly GCF_040937935.1 of Hyperolius riggenbachi. Lineage (NCBI taxonomy): Eukaryota > Metazoa > Chordata > Amphibia > Anura > Hyperoliidae > Hyperolius > Hyperolius riggenbachi. The sequence goes on along the minus strand of NC_090648.1, from coordinate 160,985,480 downwards.
GTAGCATGTATTATTTTAAAGCTATAATGGCCGAAAACTGAGAAATAATGCATTTTTTCATTTTTTTCTTAATATTCCTGCTAAAATGCATTTAGAAAAAAAATTATTCTGTGCAAAATGTATCACCCAAAGGAAACCTATTTGCTGCTGGAAAAAACAAGCTATAGATCAATTCATTGTGATAAGTAGTGATAACGTTATTGGTGAATGAATGGGAGGTAAAAGTTGCTCGGATGCATAAGATGAAAAATGACTGAAGGCTGAACTGGTTAAAGTGAAAAAAAAAATCAGTGTGTATTGGTATCTTGGAAAACTATTATCAAAACATACAGAAACATACAGAACAAATAAGTTACTTAAGCAATGCGCTGGATTTATTTAACCTATCACATATGGTTTTATATGTAATTAACCTCTGACAATAGACTTAATGAAATAACACGCATGCTGGTTTAATGGCATAAAAATTATAAACATTCGTTTTTTTTATTTCCTCTTGAGTGTAGATATTCTGTGCTAAATATCTTAGTTTCAACTCTTCACCTCAGATTGTTAGATCCTATTCATGATTTTACTCCCTTACAGTTATGAGTTTGTATAGTCTTGTGTATTGTAATTGCAGCTAAGCAAAGCAGTAACTATTTCCTATTTCAGTGGAATTTCTACTGTAATAGCTACAAGCTGCATTTCCTGCTGTTTTAGCAGCACTGACACAGTAAAGTCTACAAAGGAGCATGGAAGTCAGGGCTACCCATATATGGGTAATATTATTATTAGTAGTAGTAGTATTAGTAGTAGTAGTAGTAGTAGTAGTAGTAGTAGTAGTAGTAGTAGTAGTAGTAGTAGTAGTAGTACCAGTAATAGTAGCAGCAGCAGTAGTAGTATTGTATTATTATATTATTATTATTATTATTATTATTATTATTATTATTATTATTAATATTATTAATTTATATAGTGCCAGCATTTTCCGTGGTGCTGTACAATAGCATACAGGGTATAGCAATACAAAATAAACAATACAACTGTTAACAATACAAGACAATGCTGGATTACTGCTGATGCAGTGAACAAATCAACTACAGATTTTTACACAGGGGTGCAAGATATGCAAATACATTACACAGCATTGTGAGACAAAAGGGGAAGAGGCCAAAAGGCCTTACAGTCTTAAGGTTTAAGGCATAGGACAGTAGGTAAAGGGAAGCTGTGTATGAGATTCACACATGCAGTAATACTTTGGTAATTTATAGCAGTCCTGCTGATCTGAAAATCTTAGTGAATATTACAAAAAAGTTTTGTATTTTGTTTTTTACCGCATGAGGTAATTTACCTCACATGAGGTCTTAGTGAATTGACCCCATGCTAATCTTATGTCTCATTTATTATACATAAACTTTTTTTCTGGTTAAACTTTATGTACAAATTGTAACGAACGGTGAAGAACAGAGAGGATCTGATTACCGGTGATCTGCAGTATCACTGGGAATACAGATATATACCAGATTATAAGTGATCTGCAGTATCACCGATAGTCCGATATACCAGCTAACCTCTGTTCACCTGAGTAGAGTGTAGTGATTGGTGTAACAGTAACACTTAGAGGACTAGGCCTCAGTGTAGCAGGGAGTACTACACAGATTCCTTCCGGAGACCTGAACTCTCCAAGGCGGGAGAAGTCAGGCTGAAAGAGTAGGAAGGTTTGTCTGAAAGTGACACTCTGGAGGAAGTGTCACCAACAGGACGGGGAACCGCCTCCAACAGTAAGGTCGGTTCTCGAGGTCGGACAAGCCAGGTTGTAAACACACGGACAGATAAGGTACAGATACAGTAGGCAGAGGCGGAGTCTAAGGTACAGGCAGGGTTCGGCAACAGGGTATCAGAAATATCGAGGTACAAGATCAGGAGGCAGAAACAGAGTCTAAGGGCGAGCCGGGGTTCGGCAACAGAGTATCAGAATGGCAAGGTACAAGATCAGAGTTCAGAAGGATAGTCAGGCAGGCAAAAAGTCATAACAGATAATCACAATCAAACTAGTACTTTAGCTATCAACAGAATGTAGCTCAGGCCCAGTGCACACCGAGCGGATTTTGGAGCGATCCGCCGGCCGCATCCGCCTGGAAAAATGCTTGGCTAATGTATTGCAATGGGATGGTGCACACCGGCGGTTTGAGGTTTTTGCCAAGCCGCAAACGCGCCTCCTGCTGCGCGTTTGCGGTTTGCTAAAAAACCTCAAACCGCCGGTGTGCACCACACATTGAAATACAATAGCCAAGCGTTTTCACTGGCTGATGCGGCTGGTGGATCGCATACAAAATCCGCTTGGTGTGCACCCGGCCAAATATCTGCTCTCTGCTCCCAAAACCGCTAGCGTTTTGACGATCTGCTAGCGGTTTTGGTGTGCACTGGGCCTAAGTGTAGGATTACAGCTCCAGCTGGTCCCGGCACACTTAAGGATCTGACTACAGGTCTGAGTGCTCCCACGTATGTGTTTGCAACGCCAGACACCAGAGAAATGACCCACTAGCAGTATACACAAGCCCCTCTCCAGCACCTCCCTAAGTGCTGGACCAATGGGGAGCGGAGCCAGAGTCAGCTGACCAGCCTGGTCAGCTGACTCACTTCTGCCTGTCATATAAGCTCTGCCTCAGCGCGCACGCGCGCACATCACTCTTAAGGCTGGTGGACTATGAGTCCCAGCCACACCAGCACTCTCCCTGGCGCCCGCCGTGGGAGCCGCCGCACTGCACGCGGCGGCTTTTCCGCTTTCACCGCTACTCACGTGGCGTGTGGCGGCTCCTCCATGCGGCGCCGCCATGCTTGATGCGGAAGCAGCCGCCCCGCTCTGAGAGCGAGCGGCTGCGCTTCCGCGCATTATTACACAAATGTCTTTTTTTCAATTTCAACTAAACTATGTTATGTCAGTCCAATTTAGGTTTATTCTCTCCATCCAATGGTTTCCAAATAATCATATTCGATTTAAACTAACAGACTTGAAAAGAAAAATCTGATTAAAAAAAAAAATGCCACTATCATTACAAGCTAATATTATTATACAAAGTACTGCAGTTGGAAAACGTTATAACTTTTTGCATCTGAGAAATTGAAAAGTTATTTGTTTTGAAAAGAACACAAAAAGTAAAGAATCCAGAAACTGGATTTACATAATCATGGGCCTGGTGCACTAAGGAAAGGAAATAAAGGAAATAGTAACCTGTACATAAATTACCAATGGTTACTGCACCTGCTGAATTCTCAATTGTAATGCCATATTTACCCATTTCAAATGTGAGCAGGCGCAATATGACTCCCCCACCAAAAGGAAGCCATTTAAATGTGCAAGTATTTTTAATATAAAAAATGTGAGTGTCCTTCCTGAAGTATTCCAACTCTTGTCCCCAACCTCAGGAGTTAATGAGTAGGAAAAGGAATGATAGTTCTACGGTCCCGCGCTCCTCTCCCCCACTTCTGTTTACCATTGCTCTATGCCTCACAGTCATAAAAGAACATGCATACTTTTTGGGTCTCTCCCTGCTTGCTTCCAGCCACCACGCGCAGAGATTTGAGTTGGTATTTTGGTAGGTTCATTTGTCCTCACTTTTTACATGTGTTTATTTACTGCAAATTTAAAAAAAAAAAAAAAACAATTCTGAGCTGAACAATATGTGTTTTATAAATTAAAAGAACAGCTTGGCTGTTCATTTCTAGCGAACACCTGCTTCATGCAGGTTTAATTTTGACCTTAAAGAGGAACTTCAGCCTGAACGAACATACTGTCATTAAGTTACATTATTTATGTTAATTAAAATAGATAGGTAATATAATCTCTTACCCACCCTGTTTTAAAAGAGCAGGCAAATGTTTGTGATTTCATGGGGGCAGCCATCTTTGTCATGGGGGCAGCCATCTTTTTGGTTGAAAAGAGGTGGCAGGGAGCATGAGACACAGTTCCAACTATCATGTGTCCTGATCACCCCTCCCAGTTGCTAGGCAACGAGAACAGCAACATCAGAAATCCCATCATGCTTTGCACAGCATCAGGGGAAAAAAGCCTGGGCAGTTTTCTTTTGATGGGGCGGAGCTTAGCTAAAAATGCAGCTAAAATGAGAAAAACAAAGTTCTGATGCTGTGAAACTGTTAAAGAAACACCAAGCCTTCTCAGTTCTGCTGAGTAGATTTTTAGTCTGGAGGTTCACTTTATGTCTGGCATGGAGAACAGCCAGTGGTTGAAAAGTTGCCGGCTGCCAGTCATTTGAGAATACTCAATTACTTAATTTATGAATGATTGCAAATGTGTATTAATTTATGTGCAAAATTATGTGTATAAATAATATAAAACTTTTTCTTGAGTATTTAATGCAAGGGTTCATGAGATAAATTGAAGTCAGTAAAAACCTAAAAGTATGATAGAAGCAGGTGTTACAGGCCGTTAAAAGCTTAGTGCAACAAACTTTCTGTGTCAGAAAATATCACAAATGCTTTAAGGATGAGCACAGTGGGATATTGAACTGGTATGTTATACTCTCATAACTGACAAATAACAATGTCTCACTCTGTACAATCCATTCTACACCATCACAGCAGTCCACATATAAGTCAGAGAATCTAAATGAGACGCTTTAATTTATAAGTCAGACATCTTACTTCTCCCTATATTTGCCTTTATATTCAATGTAAGCAGCATGTTTCACAAAGAAGACAGTTACAACAAATCTCAGCCCCAGTCTGTGCTTGCATGCTGGTGAACAAAGCTATACAAAACATTACAGCACATATGGAGTATATAAACACCAGCCAAATGTATGTGCACACAGACTGAGAAATAAGGTAAGCCAGTGAAAATTAGCATCCAAATTTAGCACAGTAAGTAAAACAGTGACAACACAAAGGGGACAATGTCTAACTATCAAATAGAGAGCACATTTGATGACTGATGCTATTTTCGGGTTTAAAGGGAGATATGCAATATGTCAAACTATGCAAAAATAGTGGACTTTTTTTAAATACATTTCCTCCGATCCTTTGTCAGACTATGTCCAACGTTGACTTTTTCCAGCATAGATCCAATGTCGAAATAGGAAAAATGGCTGCCCCATGGGGTGCTGTTGCGTAATAAAAATCACTTTGATCCCCTCCGGCACCAAGCTGTGCAATTACATACAGTAATTAAAAAGTAAGTGTTGGGGGTATGGGTGATCCTGACATTGGATTGGAAGGGGTTAGTATAAATACAGTCACAGAAATTAGACTGAACAGCTTTTATTCTGGCCAGGCTGAACAGCAATAGCCTTTGACTACATGTAATTATTTTTACATTACATGCTGCACCTTCACTACAGATGGCAACAAGGCATGTGGTCTGAGGGTCAGCAAGGAAAGAACAAACAAATATCTGCCTCCATAATGCTGATCTAAAGGCCCATAACCCCAAAACGATTTTTTCACAATATCACACAACACTGGGAAATTAAAAATAGTTAAACGATGTTGACCGACGCACACCCCCTGCGCCAATCATTTGTGTTTGAATGATGGACAGTTCCTATTAAGTCATTGTGGATTGTTCCGATACTCATAGACTTACGTGGGTTCGCTGTGATCATGTGAATGTTCGTTTACATGGTCCTTTGTTTCCACCGCCGCAAATGATGATTGCAGGTCTGGACAGATGGATCGGTGAAACGATTGTTGGTCGGTGGTGATCCCTGATCCATCTGGCCCCATCTTCCAGTGGGTAATTGGCTTAACAAACCAGATCAAACTGACCAGCATGCCTTTCAGATGGTAACTCTTCACGAGCAATAGCAGTAAACCTTCCCTATTCCAAGAACTGTTTTCCCCAAAAGATTGGGTCTGTTCTCCCATAGCATTATATAAGCACCATCAACACATACAAGATTGATGGAGTTAAAATCCATCCATCACAAGTTACAACGAAAATTAAAAATGTAATTTGTTGAAGTCAGTTAAAAAAATAAATAAATGCCAGCAAATGTTAGGATTCTGTGTGAAGCACTAAAAAACATATCAGAGCTAGATAAATCATTCAAACAACAAGGAACAAATAAAAAACAGGCGCCCCTTAATCCATTATCCAATAAATGTCATTATTTTCCTTTATTTACAACTACATGGTTTATGACATTGTCTTAACTGCTAATTAATGCTTTCAATTAATCTTTTGCAATAGCAAACATTTTCCATGTGTTTTAGTAAATGTGATACTGAAAAACTACTCTAATTTTATCATTGCTAAACAGTCCCTTTTCATTTAAGACCCACCTCAAGGCACAGATCTAAATATACCATCTGACAGCATAGAAAGCAGTGTGACCTAAAGCAGGCCATTTAAACAATCCTGCAGAAGAGACTGAGTAAGGATCTGAAGATGCTTGGCTCAGCAATACCATGGTGTTCTTACTCAAAGGAGACAAAAGACAGTGTTTGAGAAGATCTCTGTCAGAAGCTCTGGGATTTAGTCACAGGTAATGGCCGGTGTGAGACTCCTCACCAAGTACTTTAAAAGTTATCATTTGGCATTAGCCAATCAAGTAGGTTATCCACAGATAAAACAATCGTCACCACAAAGTTCCTAGACAGGACTAGAAAAAAAATGGCACCTGGAGTTTGGGTTTAACGTACATACGTACTACTTTTCCATTTTCATGCACGGTCATCAATGTATTCTAAGACTGCAAATGCCCCTTTCTAGAAAGCATGAAAACAGTTCAGCATTTCAATGCAAAATATTCCACTTTCAGCTCATATTTCAGTGCTCTACCTCTCCTAGACTGTTTATTGCAATAATCCCTTAATCTATACTGTTGCATGAAACCAAAATGCCCCATGAGGTCAATTTCTTGTTTTTACTGACGTTCCTTTACTTACAGAACTCCTCTTTGTGATTCTTAGACTTTGACTTGGGCATGGCAGTGATGGTGACCATGGGACACGGATTTCCACCAAGAGTGTCACACAGTGTCTGTTGCTTGAAGTAAATTCTTTGAGGATCATGCCTGGACTCCAAAATCTGTAGGTGGGACTAAAACAAACATATAAATTTATTTTAAAAAGCAGTATGCTACATTTTAATTTTAGGCATCAACTAAAAAAATAAACCCAACCTTTATTTCCTGCTGTAGTACTATGGACAGTTCAATATAAAGAAGAATAAGTACATTGGCCAAACCCTAGTAATTTAGTTATTATAGTCACCTGAGCCATGTTTTGCTAGGTAGCCTATAGAAATTGAAGAGGTGTACTGGACACAAGGCTTTTGTTACAAAATCCATACACCATGGTTTACTACAGGAGGATAGCAATGGCAAGCCTTTGTTATTCAGCAAACTATTAGGTGCCAAAAAGTTAGCATCTGTTACTTTGGTCACTCCAGGAGTAGTCGGGTTTGCTAAACAATGAGTGAATGTTACTGATGTAATCACCTGGCTACACAATCACTAGAGGTAGACAGGAGAAAGGGTTCTACTTGAAAGGACAGGACTTTCAATACCAAAGTCCACATCAAAGTGACATCATCAAACCAGGACGTGGTACATGCTGACATAAGAGGTCAGTGTTCATACGAGTAAGAGGAGAGAGATGATTGCGAAAGGAATCAAGAGGAGTGACACATACTTACTAGCCGTACTTCCAGCATCAAGCTATGCTTGGGAGGGAAATGGTGGGTATACTGGACACCAGAGTCTTACACCGTGTTTAGTGCTCTAAGGTAGAAGGAGGGTCTGCACGTGTCTGTAGATAATCACCTTTATTCCAGATATGAATAAGGACTAGAGCAGTTCGAAACATGTCAGCTAATAATGCTTGCCATTGATGTCTTGGACACGTCCATGAATAAAGGTGATTATTTACAGACACGTGCGGACCCTCCTTCTTCCTTTGTGCAATTTGGACTTGCTGGCTACTTGTTTAGTGCTCTACTTGTTGCCTGCTGTGATGAGCAGAGGCATGTACTAGTACTGCAGGCTAATGTAAATACTTCTGCTAATACTGGTGGCAGAGAGGACATAAATGTACTGCAGTGCAGGCACAAGTGGTTAAAAAGACCCTGAGTATCCCCCATTAGATACTGTAAATGACAGCAACATAGTAAAAAAGTCATTTATAGGGAATTCCACTTTCAGAGAAATGGTATGTATGTGTTTACATAAGATTAAAAAAAATCATGTTAGTGGTCTTTTAAAGGCTGTGAGTGGTCAATGTACTAGATGATCACAGGCATCCAAAAAAACAAACAAACATCTATGATGTCCAGAGTCCATGTGTAGAAATAGATTTCTCCCATTACATATCCCTGCTCATACCTTGCTGCTGGCTGTTCAGTTTGATTGTTCCTCCTCTATTAAATATGTGATCTTCAGGGAAACTTTCAGATTTACCTGAATATGAATAGCAACATTACCATTGAGCCCCCATCCTATGCACCACAGCACTCCCTAATAACCCCACGTTTATAAAAGTAAGCCTCAAATCGGAGCTGATTTTCCAGAGATGCTTGCCAACAGATAGCATGCTTTTAGGCTATGCTTTGATTTGTCATTAACTCTGGCCAACCACAGGTTTTGTTTACCTCTAGTTAGAGGTGTGTGTCTTCAATTAGGCAATGATTCTGACTCCCTTGAAAATAGGTATTTGGCATCAGTTGTCAGCTTTAGGTAGTTCCAAACATTCCAATACAATGGAACTAGGCCAATTACTGCCTCCCTTCTAATATATGTTTTACAAATGAAAGATTTCTTGTAAAAACAGAAGTTATCATACAAATATAAAATAAAGATATATGTTAGAGTAGATTTTATCTTGTATAGAAAGCTTGTGCCTGACTCTGCAAGTTTAGTACTGACTTATGTGGCTTGCTGAATAAGACATTGAACATATGTTGGGATAAGAGTACATTTCAGTCATTCATGAATACTATACGTTAAATCAATATTTTGCCAAAAGTGTAAAAGAACATTTGTAAGACAAACATAACGAAGACCTAGAGAACTAAAAATGAATGCAAACAGAATTTCTTTACCATGTAGAATCAGTCTAAATCATACATGGCAGATATTTCAGCAATGACAAGTGAGCTGTCTTCACCCCAAGTGCTGACAGATGTTTCTGGTACTAAACAGATGTATACTGACACATTGACTTGTGCAGTTTTGCTATAGCACCAAATCTACAACGGGGATTCAAAGTCAACCCATCTTATTTAGGTCAAAGTGCTGACTGAACATCATTGGAGATGAGCCTGAAGCGTGACAGGTTGACCACATCTTGTCCTGGGCGCTATGTAAGCTGAAGAATCCTAACTGGAAAATGAGAAAATTAGAGAAGAGCATTCTCACAGTGATTCTTCTGTATAGAGTAACATGATATCTCAAACTATAAAGGGAATCTATGCATGTAAATACCTTAATCTAAATAATTCTAGCCATGATTGTAAATTGTTTTTAAATAACCTTGTTTCTCAATGTATGTAGTTTACAAGCATATCCCATATCTATAGAAAAGATAATATATATATATATATAAAAAATAAAGGGCAAACCACCTGCTTGGTAAAGTTGGGGTTTATTACAAAGCTTATTTTAATGCCATTTAATTTAGTATTCTCGGATTTACTGATAATCAAACAATTTTATCACAGGGTTTTTAAGTATACAAGTTTAAGAACACAAAACATAAGACATACTGCTTAAAGCGGACCCAAACCAAACATTTTTTTAATTCAAATTATTTTGTTGCACAACTCTGACACATACAAAGATAAATGAACACTCCTTCAAGCCTATGAGCATTTCAGTGCATGCTTTTCACCCTTCTCTTTTCATAACTAGGGTTATACAGGTGGCAGCCATTACTTCTGAGCTTAGTAGGAGGTTCTAGATCATGGGTGTGTTTGTCATCAGCTACCCTCCCTCACAGAGGCGTCGTCTATGTGAAATCTCACACAAGCTGAGATCACTTCCGCAGTGACATCATCAGTAGCAGCCTGTGTTTTGTTTTTGTTTTTTATCTCCTCCACCAGTCTGCCAGATTCTGTCCCAGCAATATGAAAGGAAAGGAGGGGTTCCTCTAATAAATGAAAAATATTTTATATTTGTCATTATGTAGCTGAAAAAAAGCTGCTATTTATTATTATAATTTAGAAAATAGACTTAATTTCTGAAATCTTGTATTTTTAATTTGGCGCAGGAGGATTGCTCTGGCCCTGCTGGGCCGAGTTTCACAATTTTTTTTTCCTACACGCAGCTAGCACTTTGCTAGCTGTGTGTGGTACGCGATCACCGCCGCTACCCGCCAATTTGCCGCTACCCGCCGCGCCGAGCCGCCCCCTCCCCCCCCAGACCCCTGCGCAGCCTGGCCAATCAGTGCCAGGCAGCGCTGAGAGGCGGATCGGGATTCCCTCTGACGTCCCGACGTCCATGACATCGGTGACGACATCCCGCCCGTTCTGAACGTGATTTCCTGATTACTCTGATCGCCGGAGGCGATCGGAGTGGGTGGGGGATGCCGCTGCTCAACGGCTATCATGTAGCTAGCGCTAGGCTAGCTACATGATTTAAACAAAAACATTTTTTTTTAAAAGTGCTGCGCTGCCCCCTTTCCGCAATTGGACCGGCAAGGGGGTTAAAGAGAAATTGTAACCACGAATTAAACTTCATCCTAATCAGTAGCTGATGCCCCCTTTCCCATGAGAAATCTTTTTCCTTTTCACAAACAGATCATCGGGGGCTTTGTATGGCTGATATTGTGGTGAAATCCCCTCCCACAGTGTGATGTCAGGACTATGGTTCTGACATCACACTGTGGGAGCCTTGTTGAATTGTGGGACATAACAGCTGTTCACAGCTGTTTCCAACTGCCAAAAAAGCAAGCAGCATCTCCTTCCACTGACATCACCTGCCAGCAGTAAAAGTGTCACCATGTGACAAATGTCAGAATGTAAATCAGGGAGAGGAAAGCTTTTACAATGGGCAAACACTGACGATCATTTGTACATAATTATTGTAAAAATGAAGCACTTTTTTATTACATTATTTTCACTGGAGTTCCTCATTAATATTACTATAAATTTACTGGATTTCCTTTAAAGCCTATCTAAATCGTAGCAACAAAACTGTTGCCATGGTTTACTGACAGTAGTTTTAATAAATAAAGGAGTTCTTGCCTGCTAAATTGTTTATTATCCATCAATGTAGACATGACAGGATGGCTGAAATGTTGCCCTTGATAGGACCACTCCACTCACAGCTGTTGTCACCCAGGTTGCAATGGTCCTGCGTCCATTGTTATTTGTATGTGTGTGCATCTTAAAGAGAACCTGAACTGAAAATAAAAAGTCAAAATAACCACACACAGGTCATACTTACCTCCTGTGTAGTCTACTCCTCAATCTCTTTCTCCTCTCCTGCATCCCATTTGTCCACTGTGATCAATGGATTTCTCTGTCCTCCATTTTAAAAATGGCCATTAACCCCTAACAGCTTCCTGGTCAGCACACTGTTAAACTGTAATATCACCCACTTGAGCCATAGGGAAACATGGACATTACCTTGCACATTCAGTTGTATCTGACAGCTGCTGATATATAACTTACAGCAACGGGTATATTTCACTTCTGACAAAATATTGTCAGGACTGGAAGGAATCACTGTAAGAAGAAAATGGTGAGCTTCTGTGAGGAACTGACCGTGATGTTAGGATGTAATATTAATTTGCAGCTACATTATGTGTTTATTTTAAATAATTTTCCTCGCTTCAGGTTCCCTTTAAACGGTATGGACAGTTTCCCAGTTTTTACTTTTATGTCTTTGTTTCTTTCTGACCTCTAGGTAGTAAATAGAGCATATCTGAGATTTGGGGGCAAAAAATCAAATCTAACATTTCTGTTTGCCCAAATTACCATTTCGTGACAAGAAACATAACATTTATATAGATTTTTTTTCCTGGCAAACTCAAAACGCCAGAGCTGTAGCCACTGGGGCACACGGAGTAGTCAGTAGCAGTGTTAGGGAGTCTTGCCCAAGTTATCCTTACTGAATAGCTGGAGCCAAGATTCGAACCCTGGTCTCCTGTGTCAGAGCCCTTAACCAGTACACTATCCAGCTAAACACGTGTTACCTAAACCTAGTTCAAGTCAGGTAAACTGAAAGTGGGAATATACCACAGATTTTTCCAGGTCTGTGCTTCTACATGGTTTGCAAGTTATTACCCACAGTTCCAATAAGTGACCTAATTACATCATGACAACAGATACTAAAGGACTTTATAAGACTCAGGCTTATAAGGAGTAGCAGTGATAACACTTTAGAAAAGAAAAAGTGAGGGTGTGTTCCCACTACAGCAGAAAAAACAATCTTTTTTTGTCCATTTTACTGCATCACAAAATTGAGAGTGAACAGATCCTATTTTATAAATAGGATTCATTCCCACTTTTCAGTCTGCAATAAATCTGTGGGATGCTTTGTGGTAAGCAGACCATACTGTTGTGCTGTCCATGATTTTCCTGGACAGGCAGACGCATTTCCCATATAGCTCATCACTGTACAAATGGGAAGAGGAACAATGGCACAGCACATGACAGAGCAGTACCTCGGTGGGCACCTACACACACACATACACTCGAGATCTTTGGTCCAGATGGCCCCAGACAGCCACCCCAGCCAAGTTAACAACTATTCTATATTGTTATTGAAAACTACTTTCCATTCATGAATCCTTTTTTATTTATTTTTTTATTTTTATTTTATTTTTTGTAACTGGAAGCTGCTTCACAAACAAGAGGAGCTAGAATTTTAATTTGGTTGCAGAAGTACACATTTTTAAAACTGAAAAATCTGACCAATGTATCACACACACGCAGACACACGCACGCTAGTTTATTGCTTCCCCAATTATTATAAAAAAAAGTCGGATAAGGCAAGAAATTCCATTACACTTCTTTCTTTGATTAAAAAAAAAAACAGTACATAAAAATATAAAAAAATAAAAAAAATAAATATTTTATTGTGTTGGGCCACCTTTATACACTTTAGATTGTAAGCTCGCAAGGGCAGGGTTCTCTCCCCCTTTTTGTTTCTTGGTAACCATTATACATTTTATTCATCATGTTAATTTTATCACTGTCATTACCAATTCTATATTTGTTTTTGTATCATTCTTTGTATTTTGTCACTAATTATGTATCTTGTATTTTGGTGTACACCATTGTCTGTATTATAATGTACTCCATGTTTGTTTCTTACTTTGTACAGCGCCATGGAATATGTTGGCGCTTTATAAATCAATAATGATAATAATAATAATAGTTTATTAGCAAGTTTGTCCCAAACTGCTAACCAAATACAAGGTAAACATAAGCCGTTTGGCTCCCAGCTACCTCACTTAAAAAATGTACTATGTGACAACCAAAACATAAAACCATTTAAGTCACATGTGAGAAAACAATGCAAACTACAGGAGTTCACTTTTTCAAAGTAACCTTTACAATCTGCTGGAGCTGACCCCACTCTAGGCTAAGCAATACCTGGGTATCTGGTGCACTTTCCTTCTGTGGTTTACCACACCAAAACAGGATACAATGGGCTCTATTCACAATGGGCAGTTCGGTAAAATCATTTTGGTTGGTAAAATACTTAATTCGGTATTTTCACTTTTTTCCAAATTCACTAAAGTTTTCCCACATGAGGCAGAAGTTCAGTAATTTACCGATCGTGCCTCAATTCACTAAGCCCTGCTTGGTAATTGTCAGGTCAACGGGCAGGCAGGGAGCTGTGTGTCTGACTCAAAGGTTTTCTGTCCAATGAATCTTGTCATCACTTTAGATGTGCTGCAGCCACTAGGGGGAGCTCTTATGTATGCTAGAATACAGATTTACACATCTAAAGGGATGCAGGAAAGCCCTCAGAATTGTCACCTTCCTCTGCATTGATACACTAAAAGACCCATTTGAGACCCCATTGCATCAAATCAGAGTGAGAAGCAGGGCTGTGTTGTTCTCCCTATTGGCTGCCTGGCTCTCCCCAAAGGATATCTGTCAAATCCACTGCACACAGACAGCATGGGGAGAGTGAGTTATCGGTTGCTGTGAGCTGGAGAAAGTCGGTAATTTACCTCACTAGCCGGGAACTCTGATTTTCTGTGCGGTGAATGGTGATACATTTAGTGAATTATAATTTGGGAAGGTGATCAGTAAAATCAGCTGTTTTGAGCATTACCGAATGCGGTAATGCTTTGTGAATAGCGGCCAATATATTTGAAATTAAGGAGGCACGCCACTAGCTCAATAAACTTGTGTTCTGTAACGCTCTTACCTGTCAGCAGCTCCAGAAACAGAGCTTTGCAGAGAGATTATTTCAGTGGCATCCCCGGCTTCCCTGCGATCGTGGCTGAGCCTGCATGTTCCTCCAATCTCCTCAGCCAGACGCGTGCGACTCAGAGAAGCTTTTATGCTCTGAGATGGCCTCTTAGAGATTAGTGTCAGCTTACACGCTATCAGCTGACACTTTTTGGCTAATAAGATTCTATTGGTCAGCTGCTCTCTATTAGCTGTTGTGATTAGCTGTTTTTTCTGAGGGCTGGCCTTTGATCCTGTATTTAAGCCCTTGGGCTGCAGTCTGCCATTGCCCGTGATAGCAATCAGTATGCTGGTCCTCGGCACTCTGTCACTCTGTGATATTATTGTATGTTTTTAGTCTAGTTGTTCTGATAGATATATATGCAGTGTTTGCGATATATATCTATCCCTTAGACTAGTGTTTGTTATTTTCCTGATTTTTTGTGTATGACTTTTGCTACTGCTTGACCTTGACTTTGTCTCAGCCTATTGTACCTCAGCCATCTGACCACCCATTTATGATCCTAGCCTGTTAAACGACCTAGCCTTTGTTTCAGCCCATTGTACCGCAGCTATCTGATATCTCGTGTATGATCCTAGCTTACGTTTTGACTACGACTAATCTGATCCTCTGTGCATACGTCTTATACCAAACGTGATATGTTCATATAATCATCAGCACATACACAACATGTAGCCAGCCAGTGGAATGCATCCTTTCTTTCAAATGTAGTTCAACTATATTGGCTTTTGCAAGGTTGTTTCCTTTTCTACCATTAGAAATAGTCTAAACACACAGAACTGTCCATTTATCAGGCTTAGTTTAACCAGCAAAACGCAATCGCGAAGTGTTTAGCAATGTGATTTTTAGAGAGATTTTTAAAGGAATGTGCCATGCGCACAGGCGTACGCAGAGGAGGTAGTACATGTGGGTGGAGGGGGGCGTGCTTGCAGGTGGACGTGTACGCTGATTCTAGCACCTGTTTTTTAAACTGGCCTAATTGTTTTAATATATATATATATATATATATACACAAACACACACACAAACACACACATATATATATATATATATATATATATAGCATATAAATGAGCGGTGCTCATAGTTCAGTTAGTAGCTAGTAGAAGGTGAGGTGTTTTTAATTTTATTTCTCCCATTTAGCTGACCCCTGGGCTTTTGGCATGGTTCCCACTAGAACGCTGATAAAAACTAGCATTTTTGCCTGGTTAGAGTAGGACTCACCAGATCGAGGACACTTTGGCGCAGTTGGTGAGCTTAAACGCGTTAAAGCGTAACCAAGAGCCCCTGTCACTGTTTTCCTGTTGTGTGCTGCAATATCCTCTGTATTTATATATTTCTTATGGAGTCTGGGGACCTCCAGTGCTGCGTGCATGCTTTGCATAGTATTGCATAAAATTTGGTTTGTGCTGCTCATCCCTTGGCTTATATTATTTTCCCCTGTGAGCGTGCATAACCCACCCATCTCTAGCACAGTTAAGCATATAAATGAGCGGTGCTCATAGTTCAGTTAGTAGCTAGTAGAAGGTGAGGTGTTTTTAATTTCATTTCTCCCATTTAGCTGACCCCTGGGCTTTTGGCATGGTTCCCACTAGAACGCTGATAAAAACTAGCATTTTTGCCTGGTTAGAGTAGGACTCACCAGATCGGGGACACTTTGGCGCAGTTGGTGAGCTTAAACGCATTAAAGCATAACCAAGAGCCCCTGTCACTGTTTTCCTGTTGTGTGCTGCAGCACCCTCTGTATTTATACATATATATACACACACACACACACATTTTTGTGCTTATCAGCAGTGTGTGGCTGTTAACATCTGCTTTAATGCAGAGATTAATTAGAAGATTGGCAAAGATAGTTCCTTCTACTCATTGTTGAACTTACCATGAGTGCTGAGTAAGTGTAGGGATAATGATAAGCCAAATAGCAGACATCATCATAATGAGGGAACTTCACAGTGAATGTTAACGTATAGTATCTTCTTCTTTTCCTTGCCTCAGATGTCCGGTAACAAAATACATTTCTATGAATAAAATGTAGTGAAACATTTAATCTGTTACTCTATTAAAAAGAAGAAGAAAAAAACTGGAATATGTTTTACATGTGATGCATCAAATAAAGAACACTTTTTTGGTACAGAACAGAAGTTTTATAGTCAGGAATACACATCAGAGCAGAAGGTGCTGACTGTTTTTATTTTAATAACATGAATTTATAGAGGTCCTCTAATGATTTTTTCCTTAAAGCAACCCATCGCTTCCTTATCTGACGTAAGGAAACTCTATTCTACTGCCCTCTTTTATCACTTGAATGACTGCTCGAGGGTCGGGGTCCTAACACATTTTTGTCACAGCTCAAATTAATTGATTGGTCTGATTCGGGAAAGGTGTGGTCCATCAGGTAGAACACATTCCTCTTTTTCTCAGTCCATCCTAAACACTGGCATGGATCTGGCCCTCCAGGCCTGGAGTTCGACACCTGTGACTTAGAGGTACTGCAGTCAGTAGTACAATGTCAATACCTTATATATTTGATTTTCTGATTAATCAGTAAAAGTGTATCCATAATACCAGTGATGGGCCTGGTCTTAACCAGTTGCTGTGAGAGTAATGAGCAAACTTCAGGCAGGTCAACAAAGACCCAACTGTCTGATAAAATAAGTTGTTTGTGATAGTATAATATGAGAACATAACAATCTAGTCGGTACTTGTGATGCCATCAGATACTTGTGGTAGAGATTAACTGCACCCTTGCTGCTAGGTAAAGGATCAAAAGACTCTTCTCCACCTATGATGTCCTAAATACGGCATAGATACTGGTATGGTGAGAACTTTATGAAATCTGTAAGCCCCCTGGTTCCTCGGATAGCCACCACTTCTCATGGAAAAGGGTAGATTTCTTAGCACACAGTCTCACAAACAGTTGAAAGTAAAATAATAATAATAATAATAACCCTTGAGAATTATTTGATGAATAAATCTAGCCTAGGTAGGACAGAAATAAGATATTAATGACAGAGTTGTGATGCAAGCAATAGGAGTGTCCCAAATATGACATGAGTCCTGTTATGTAATCCAAATGGTCTCTTTACAAAGTCTTGATAGCTGAACCCCACCAAGATGTTCTCTCTACCACTAATCTACCAGTAAACAAATCTGGAATACCCTGCCTTCTCTACATTTGATCAATGATATGCCCTATGATCTTTGCGGCTATCTTGACTTTGGTCAACCAGTCTGTAATACAAATTTTAGTTTGATGTGTAGACTATAAACAAAATTTTACTCTACAGCCTACTTGCCCAGAACAATAATGGCAACCAACATATAACCCTAACTCTAGGCTTGGATCTTCATAGGTTTTCAAAGTTTGTGATTGGCAGTAGCTACAAAAGGGGGTATAAAACACCAGAATGGTGTTAAATGTGGTTGGCATGAAGGGCCTTCTCATTACTGCACACTTATCAAACATATATGCATAGTTAAGGGTTTTTTGACCCCTTTTTGTGGATAAAATGGTGCAGATTAAACACATAAATAACATTAATACTACAGATATGAGTTTCACTATTAACCTGCAAACTGGCACAGGTGGTGGATTACAGGAAGGTCTGCAATGGCTTAACACCATCTTTGCAGCTTCTGTGACCATGGAGTGTTATTCCCTTTGATCACAATTTCCCTCCATAGACTGCCATGCATTGTATGCAGAAGAAAAGCCCAGCACAACTATCTTTAGATTTATGATTAGCTTACCAGAAGTCTTTATGTCTACCTTGGTTGACATTAGTTTATACTTGAGTGTTCATTTAACACTTTTGCTATCTTAAATAACACTGGCATGCAGTCATTATAACTGTAATGAATATCCAAATTTGATAGGTGGTGCCATAAACACTTGTTAAGAATCTTAAGCCCCTTTTGTTTGCTCCAGCCAGCTTTAATTTCGAACTAGCACCTCACTATCAAATGACAGCTTGACATTGTTTAGCAGTGAGATCCAAGCAGAAGTAAAGACTCAGTGTTTGACCTGACCAGCTTCAGAGATTGCATACAAAAGGCATTTTGCCAAAATGACCACGATCACCTGACAGGTTCATTTTAAACATAGTAAATTTGGAAACAGATAGGACACATTGGTTAAAACATGGTTAAAACTTGCTAAAACTGACAGGGTTAGCCAAACATAGGTTCTAAATTTACTAAAGTGAACCATGCCCTGATGAATGATCTATATTGGCCAAATACTTGGTCCACTCGCAACAAATTTTCAAGCAAATTTTGAGTTAGTGTCTAGGTTAGTGAATGGACTAACCACTTTTAAATTATTCAATAATCTAGTGAATGCCTGCTGACAGCAGCCACTGGCAGATAAGGATCGAATGTCTATGCCAACATAGAATGAGTATGCCAACATTTATCCCATTACACTAGAAAATCATATTTTTTACATTCAGTGGTATATCTGTTCTTCCCATGACAGATGAGTTGAAAGCAATGCTCAGTAATAGTTAAGAACATGAGAATTATTTTGGTTGAACTGATACAATGCAGGTTTTTTTTTTAGCAGAAATGCTGCTATGGAGAGTGAAACTAATGGCACCTGGCTCCTTTGTTCGACTCTCTGCTAGAAATGAGGTGAATACTAACACCTGTTAAGGTATATTTTTCTGTCAGGAAGCGCAATTTCTTTGAATATGAGACCAGCCATTACATTCACTTTACAAATAACCATTAAACTATATTGTACCCACTAGTACACTTCAAGCCAGTATCTCACACAGCACCAATTATGCTGTTGTCTAACCATCCTGCGTGTAAGGGCATTGTGCGGAAGTTTTCTGATAAATTGTATCATCTCCGTTGTACCGGAGAACAGAATGAATTGTAGTGGGAAGTGTGAAAGCTGTAATTTTCCTTTTATGCAATCTCTTCTGCCATCTGAGAGTTGCTCTAGCCTGTGCTGCAGTTAAACTAATAAAGGGGGGAAAAGCAAAAAAAAAAAAAAAAAGACAATGCAAAGATTAATTAAGCTTAGAGCATCTCAGTATACTATATACTAATATATTATAACTCATTTCATGCAGATACAGAAACCCTATGTTTTACATCTGAGCACTCGAGCAGGAGGAAATAAACACCTGCTTAACCACTTGAGGACCGCAGTGTTAAACCCCCCTAAAGACCAGGCAATTTTTCATTAAATTGGCCACTGCAGCTTTAAGGCCAAGCTGCAGGGCCACACGACACAGCACACAAATGATCCCCCCCCCCCTTTTCTTCCCACCAACGGAGCTCTCTGTTGGTGGGGTCTGATCGACCCCCAGATGTTTGTTTGTTTGTTTTTATTTGTTTATGTATGTTTTTTTATAAAAAGTGGGAGTTCTGAAGCCAATCAGAAATAGCAAACTACAACAAGCTGGCTTTTGATTGGCTTTTTATGTTAACTGCACAGTGCACATTGGCTGGTAAAACTGAGCATAAAACTTTTTTTTCTTTTAATTTTGCAGAACGTGGAATGGGTTATTTGCATAGTTTTTTTTCAGTTTTTTTTGTTTGTTTGTTTATTGGATGATTATGTACCATATACCCTAATTTCTCCTTTTGTCATATCAAGGAGATTCGAAAGAATTTATTCTATGGGAACATGGCCAACAATTAAAGGATCACCTATCTATGAAGGAAACATGTAAGTTTTAAAATACTGTATATGTATATGCTTACATATAAAAGTACATTTACCCCAGAGTCATTTACAGTAGATAGTAAAAATCTAACAGATCTGACAGGTTTTGGACTAGTCCATTTCTTTTATAGGGGATTCTCAGGGTTTTATTTATTTTACAGGAAGTATACTATTTTGGCAGTTGGACTAAGCAACTACCATTCAGTAAAAAGTGAGTAGCCAGGCTGTCTTGTATGTTTATATAGATCTTTTTCAGGAAGTTTTTTTGTAAAGTATACAGGGAATACTGATAATCCCCTATGAAGAGATAAACTACTCTAAAACCTGTCAGATCTGTCAGATGTGTACTGCCTAATAAAAGTGACAGAAACATAAGAGAAAGGTAATGTATAGTGCATTTTACTCTGGGAGATACACATATCTTATAATTTGATATAGCTAGAATTTAAAAATTGCCTCATCTGCTTCCTCTCTTTCTTAGTCCATCCTAAACACTGGCATGGATCTTGCCCTCCAGGCCTGTAGTTTGACACCTGTGCTCTAGAGTGTAAGCTGGCAAGGGCAGGGACCTCCCCCTTTTACTTCCTGTTTTTGTGCCATTTTACAAATGAACATCTCTCAGTATTGCTGAGGATGTTATTTAAACTACATCAATTGTACTGTATGTATCTGTACTTGTGTCACTGGTTGTCCTGATTGTACAGTATGTTGAACTGCTCACTCATCTACACTCCCCATAGTTGTATGTTTTGCACATTGTACAGCGCTGTGGAATATCTTAGAGCTCCATGAATACAAATAATAATAACAATGTACTTCTTATATGCATGTTTATTGCTTACACGTATTTTTAATTGTACTTTTTTTTGTTGCAATAGTAGTCCTTTTGAACCATACAGAAGTTTTAACACTTTATTTTTTAGTGATGTGTCCTGAAAGGAGTTTAAAAGGTGATCATCCCTTTTTGGTGAAAAATACTGACCTTTTTGTTACACTTGATTGGCAATAGTGCAGAAAAAAATACAAATATTAAATATTTTCTCCATGTTCACCTTTTTCTATTTTTCAATTGTTTATCACTAATTTTAGCAATATCACCATAATGATAAAAAAAGCAAAAAGGTTAAAAATAATGCTTATTTTCTTCTGTAAATACCCATGTAAAGAGCACACAGATATTTTCTCACACTTATTGGGAACTTAACATTTATCTTAATTTTTTTATAAATTCAATGCAAGTGACTGAGCTTCTGTTTGTGATTTTTATACAATTGTTTGCCATTTGTTTTCATCTTCAGTTCATTTCAGTGGACCTTCTTTTCTTTAGTTTAGTGTGTATGTATCAAAATAGGATAAAAGCGTCTAAGAACCATTTAAAAAGGGGGAAGTGGTGGACTTACCGCCCTCAAAGGAACACAGACAGAATCTTGTTAACGAGATTCTGTATGTTTCTTTGAGGGAGGTAGGTCCACCACTTTCCCCTTTTTAAACAGTTCTTAGACATTTTTATCCTATGTTGGTGCCTCTATTCAATACTTCTAACATTGTCCGGTCCACCCCTTTTTTCCTAACAACAGAGAGCGACTTTTTAAACCTGAGTGGGGTCAGGATATAATACTCCCCACCTGCGATTACAGTGGTTGCCTGTGTGGTAACCTGTGTTTGTGAGTATATTTACACATACTCTTTTTACCTGTTGTGAATCTTAAAGATACTAAACAAAATTGCGCTCTCGGTTTTCTCTTTTGTCTTATTAGTGTGTATGTAGTTCTTTTCTCCACTTTTCAAGCTTACTTCACTATCAAAAACTTCTTGTTATTTGTATTTAAAATCTTGTGGTAGAAATGCATACATATTAAAAATCATGATGGTAAAAATATTGGAAACAAGACAAAAAAATAAAATTTTTATGAAAATACCTAATGTAGCACCGGGGAAGCCCAATTAATCAGATTAGGAAAGATACCTGACAAGTGACAATACGTGTAGCACCCAGGCTTAATTTTCCAAGGGAGTCTTTCAACAAAGAATTTATAGGGAATGGGGGATTGGCAACTCTCCCCACCTTCTCTTTTCACCCTAACAGCATAGAGGCCCTCCAATTACCATTTAGTAATGAAAGTTCCTGATTATTATATCCTTCCTGGTTATAATGCAGTATGAATATGAATTCCCTATGTACCAGAACCGAGTAAGGTGGAATGCATAAATGGTCTATGCAAGCAGGAAGCAATATGGGAATATCTGAGAATTTTCAAAGTAAATTTAATGCCCAACATCATCTCTAATAGTGTTCAAGGCTTCTGAAAGAGATTGGATTATTCATTTGGTAACGTCCTGAGGGGAGAAGAGAAAATGTTTTACTATTGCAGTAAATAGATCTCTACCATGACAAGAGCAAAGTCTGCTGAACAAGTCACTGATTAAAAAAATAACCATTCTGTTCTAGGGTGCCACTGCCATCCTTTGAAGCTGAATTAAGCATAGCTAGATTTGGAAAGATTGGTATACATAGGTCTTATGTATTTAAAGAGTTTTAACCACCCTGGCGTTCTATTAAGATCGCCAGGGTGGCGGCGCAGCAGTATTTTTTGATTTTTTTTTAAACCATGTAGCTAGCCTAGCGCTAGCTACATGATTCCCCCATCCCGGCGGCGTCTTACTCACCTTTCTGATCACTTCAGGCGCATTAGCCCATCCGGAAATCCCGTCCTGAACGGGATTTCTTGGAGGGCTTCCCCCGTCATTATGGCAACAATCGTGATGACGTCATCGACGTCATGACATCATTGGGAGTCCCGATCCACCCCGTAGCGATGCCTCGCACTGATTGGCCAGGCTGCGCAGGGGTCTCAGGAGGGGAGGGCCCTTACGCGATGGGTAGCAGCGCATCGGCGGCGAGCCGCGGCGATCGTCCCCCACACGTAGCTAGCAAAGTGCTAGCTGCGCGTTTTAAAAAAAAATTGTTAAAATCGGCCCAGCAGGGTCTGAGCGGCCCCTTCTAGCGGTCATGGACGAGCTGAGCTCGTCCATACTGCCAAGAAGGTTAAATAGAAATAAATAGAAAGATTAGTGACTTCTGTAGAGGAAGATGAAGCAAGACAATCCCACTTACTATTATATTCCTAATGTTTGCTGTCCAAGCAAAGTTCCTAAACAAAATCTTTCATCTCCGAGATATATTTGCCATACAAAGATAGTAATCAAAAAATGTTAAATAATGCGATCCTGAAGTCAACTAAAACATCAGGCCTCATGTAAAGGTGCTAGAAAAAGTGCAAAGAAAATTGATTCCACTTCTGCAATGCATTACTAAATCATCCCATGGTTCAATTTTAATTAGTCACATCAAGAAAAATTACCAAATATAATGCAGTATAATGCCTACTAAATCAAACCCATTTAAATTTTATTCAGTTAGGTAGACTTCAAAATCACACAGCTTTGACAAATTCCTCAGAAGTGATAGATCAAATGTGATATAAAATCTGATACCGTACTGCTAGTCAGGGATGTTTGCAAAGTCTTTTTCACCAGAGCTAATTTTTTTCAAAAACATCACATTTTTATAAGAGGATCCATTTCCACAAAATGTGTTTTCTTATGCCCCATTGTCTTCTTCTATAGTGATGATTGTAATGGGCATATTTCCGTTACGAGGACTGTCACATAAAATGTTGCAATTATGTTTACACACAATTAGGTTTTCAAAATTGAATTGATATTGTGTAATCAATTCATAAATTTTGCATGTTACCTAAAACTTATGAATGTAGCAGTCATCATTAACCATTTTTTCCATAAATTGCAAAAAAAAAGTTCAAGAAAACTGCAATGAAGGAATAGTGAGAACAAGTCAAAAACCATTTATTTTTCAAAGAGACCTTGTCGCTTTTCAGAAAATACAATTAAAAAAAAAACAAAGAAAAAATTGTTACCTTTAACCCTTTGTGGAAATGGGTAATGGTAATCAACAATGTGTGGTAGAGATCTTTAATCCAGAGAGAGGACATTTGAATGGGATATATGAGAATGTTGGTGTGGGATCATTCATCAAAGATAAGTATTTAATGTCATTTAACAGACTTTTTTAAAAAAAATGTAAACCTTTTTAACCTCAATTTACAAAAAAAAAATGTGAAATGTTCCCAAAAAAGACAATTCTTCATTTTCACATAATTCTGAGTAATATCAAATTTATGGAACCTAATTATGGCTATGTGTAAAATTACAAATGTGCCATAATTTTGGCATTACAATTTTGCATCATAATTGTGAAATTTGGTGCAACTTTTCAAGCTCCACACTAGTCTTCTATGCATTTTGTAAAAACTATTTACCGTATTTTTCAGCATATAAGACATACTTTTTCTCCCCCAAAATGGGGAGAAAAAGTCACTGCATCTTATATGCCAAATACATGGGGTCAGAGCTGGGACAAGCTTCTCCAGCACCCAAGGCTGAGACACCGAAGTGCGCCCCTCCATTCCTCCCACCCAAGCTGTCACATACTGATTGCTATTAGAGTAAGAGGCATCCCAGGGCCCCCAAACCCCCCAACATCTTAATCTCTAGTTATCTGGCTTGCAGTCACTGCCATGTATCCCCTTTTCTTAGTTCTCTCTACTTCAAACACAATAGGGGAATAACAGTTGAGTGAGTTGTACGCCCCCTCCTACACTGCGCCCTGAGGCTGGAGCATCTCTCACCTCGGCCCGGCCCTGCATGGGTTCCCACCAATATGAGCCGCCAAATCGCCACAATGTCAGGGACTCCCTGTAATCTCCCCATGTCCTCCTCTGCTCCCCCCTCTGTCCTCCTCTGCCCCCTGTATATTTTTAGCAGCAGCGGCAGCCTGGCTTACATCATTCAGCCTCTCCAGCGTTGATCAGAGACCTCTCCTCTCTCTCACTGTTCCCCTAGTGCTACTTTCATGCTGCCACTGCTGATGAGGGGAAGAGGAGGAGACACGTGGGGCAGAGGTGCACACGGGGGCAGAGGTGCACAAGCGGGGCAGAGGAGCACACACATTTTCTAAACAGGGGAGTAAAAAAAGTGGAAATGTGGAAAAGGTGAATATGGAGCCTCAGAAAGGACTAATGACCCTTGAACACAGAATGAGAAGAATAGAGAAAAACAGGATGCTGTATGTGCTCTTTCAAAAATAAAAGGCATTTGGAGGTTGTTGAAAATTATGAACAGAAACAGAAAAAGCATGAGACTAATCATTCAACCAAACTTACTTGTAATAACACACTTTGGACCCTGTCCTCAACCAAAATGACTTTCCATTGAGGGCTTCCTTCACGGAGTAAATAACAGGTTGCATACCTACAAAACACAGAGCACATATTATGCATATCCCCACAACAATGTTGAATCTCTGGTTACATCATTTTGTTATCAGTAGAGTATTGTACTGTGTTAGCTACAAGTAAAGGAAAAATGTTTTGAATCAGGACGATACCATTAATTGGCTAACTCAAAAGAAAAGAAGTAAGCTTTTAGCTCATAAGCCTTCTTTCGATTATTTTCCTGTACACAGTAATAGAGTAATAAAAAGGCTTATTAGCCAAAAGCTTACTCTTTTCAGATGATTCTCAGCCAGGATACTAGGGTTGTGAATTATCTAAATCTCTGTGTGTGGGTTTTGTATGGGTTCCCATTGGGCAGTCTGGTCTCCTTCCATATTAAGTAATTGGCGTCCCCAAAACTGGCCCTACACCATATGACCATGGTAGACAAATTGGTCCATATGCAGTTAACTTTTTCTTCTAGGTCCTCCCTTAGGAGATCATTTTCAACTTCTTTTTAGCACTTTGCAATGGTAAAAGTACCAAAAAAGTAGGTGATAAGGTATCTTAAAAATCATTATGAGTATTTTTTTGCTTGGTGGTGGTTTAAAGGGCATTTTATTGACAAGGTGTGAAAATATTACCTAGTAGAAAATTCAGTAGAAAAAAATGGCATATGACTGATGCATTGGCTCTTATTCAGTTTTTCTCCCAAAAATGTTTTAAAGATAATTTTTCATGTTTTTGTCTAAAATTACTTTTCAGTACTTTGCAACTGAAAAAAGAAGGGAAAGGTGAAAGTACCAGTCAACCAGTCAACAATATTTTATATATATATATATATATATATATATATATATATATATATATATATATATATATATATATATATTAGCCAATAAACGGTATAATCCTGACTGAAAACTTCCCACATAATTTTATTCAGGTTAGGAAATAGTGTGTGTGTAGATTCTGCTGCAAGAGCAAGTCTGACACTTGCTTGACATTCTATTGAGCAGACTGTTCTGTTGTAGGAAAGTGTGGAGCAGAGTTCCCCAACCCTGTCCTCAAGGCCCACCAATGGTACATGTTTTGCAGAAAACCACAAATATGCACAGGGGAGGTAATTGGTGTCTCAGCAGAGCTGATTAACTACCTGTGTGGATTTCCCCAAAACATGCACTGTTGGTGGTACTTGAGGAAAGGGTTGGGGAACACTGGTGTAGAGGCCACAGCAAGGAAATTATGGCAACGAAAATAGCAGTTAAGTGACCACAATCTCTTTGGATGGCTGAAATGGAAGTCAGTGATGTCAGAGAACACCTGTGCTTATAGAGAAACTCCAACCTAGAATTGAACTTTATCCCAATCAGTAGCTGATACCCCCTTTTACATGAGAAATATAATGATTTTCACAAACAGACCATCAGGGGGCACTGTATGACTGATTTTGTGCTGAAACCCCTCCCACAAGAAGCTCTGAGTACCGCGGTACTCTGGGCAAACTGCCACAATGTAACAATGTTCACAGACAGGAATTAGCTGTTTACAGCTGTCTCTAACAGTCAAAACAGCTAGGAGCAGCTACATAACCTGCCCACAGTAAAAATGTCACCATGTAATAAATGTCAGAATGTAAATTGGGGAGATGAAAGCTTTTACAATGAGCAAACACTGACTAAATCATTTATACATAATTATGGTAAGAAATGAAGCACTTTTTTTACTACATTATTTTCACTGGAGTTCCTCTTTAAGCTACATTTTCTGCTTAAATGATCGCAAATTATTGATTTTGCCCAAGAAAATCTAAAATGTGTACAGCTTAAATGGATCCTTAAGTGAAGGAAATATGGTGGCTGCCATCTTCATTCTCTAATAAACAATGGCAGTTGCCTGACTTTTGTGTTGATGCTCTGTCTCTAATACTTTATGTCACTAGCCAAGAAAGAGAATGCAGATGAGATGCTTTGACTCTGGTCTGACTGGTTGCATGCTTGTTGCAGATGTGTGTGACTCAAAAATTAATAAAGCTAACAGCTCAGCATGAAAGCCTGACAACTGACATTGTTTATAAGGCTATGAAGATGGCAGCCCCCCATTCTCTCACTTTAGCTTTCCTTTAAGTGCAGGGGGCTACATCTAATTCTTACAACAAAAAGCATACCATTCTATTCATTATGTTCTCCTGGGCCCCTTTGTGCTGTTTCTGCCACTCTCTGCTGTAAACCTGGCTTGTAATTGGCAGTTTTAGGCAGTGTTTACAAACAAACTAACCAGTTTGTGTTAGGCTCACATACGCAGAGTGTGTGAGTCATACAGAGCCTGCATGGGGCCTGGAGAGGGTGTGTATAGCTTCTAGCCAATCACAAGCAGCCCTGCACATTCCAGTCTGAGTGCCTCAGCCCGACAGAGCCGACAGAGGAGAGAAGATTAGATAATATAACAGAGATAACACAGCCACTGTGCAAGTAGGAAAGGCTGCAGTAAGCCAGACCACATTAGAACAGGCATAGGAACTTATAGGATAGAAGAAATAAGGATGAACATTTTGTTACAGAGTCTCTTTAAGTTTTGTTTCTTATCATGGACATGCTATATAGAAGCTTTCTGCTGGTAATGGCAGGATAAGATTGTTGCATTTTAGATAGACTAAATCCTGCATTGCTGTCATATTTATTGTTTGTTATGTGCTACAATAATTCTTAAGGGAAGGTTACCTTTTCCTCACATTCTCCAGTATCTACTAATTATAATAATTAGATCTGATCATAGGCCTACAAATTTCAGTAAACACAAATTGTACTCTGACTATTAGACTAATTAGTGAAATGAAATGAAGAACATTGTTTCCTTTCTCTTTTACAGTCGGAACAGTGACATGTTTTTTCTTTTACACTTCATCAAGAAATACGACTTGCTATTTAATTCCTCTGTATTTTCAAATCACACAAAGCAATTTATTTTTTGCCAGACATATTTAAGGGAATAGGATAAGCATTTATTACACATAAAAGGTAACATTTTTGAATATGAATATTCGGAAATCTGGGTAATTGCTGTCCTATCTCTGAAAAGAACCTTAAGTTGGGGGTATAGTGCAATGCAGAAAGTGACACAGATGATAGAAATGTGAGCGCCCATTCACACTAGAGCGTTTTGTCGAGATTTCGGCAAAGTGCTCAAACGCTAGTGCTTTTTAAAAGCGCTAGTGTAATAAAACCCTATGGGCCCATTCTTACTTGGGCGATTTGCGCTAATTGACGCAAATCGCCCAAAAACATGAAACGCAAACGCGTCGCCTGCACAATTTTTAGGTGATTTCCCGGTGATCGCGTTTCAGTGCTGTAGAAGTGCTAAATGCGATCGTGGAAAAAACGCCGCAGTGTTCTGTGATTTTTCCGCGTGAAATAGCGGAAAAATAACTCCTGAAAAACGCCGGCAAAAATCGCTGTGTTGTTTTGCGTTTCTAAGTGTAAATGGGCCCTAAAATGTCTCATAATATAAAGTCCCAGCTAATACTTCAGCGAAGATCAACACAACCTGAATATGCAATTCACTTTTTGTCCCAAGTTTTCTCCTTTGTAATACTTTTATATCTAATCAATCAAATACTTTTTAAAGGCAAGGTCCGAGCACTGTAAAAAATAAAAAATCCACTTACATGGGGCTTTCACCAGCCCCTGCATCTGTCCTGTGCTTTTGCCGGTGCTCCGGTGGTTCCCGATCCCCTCCAGTGCAGATGTTGACCTCAACAGGTCGGCTACTGGGTCGGCTTCTTCTGCGCTCCAGCATGCGGCTCCCTGGTCGCGCTGACGTCATCCAGACTGTACCGCGCAGGTGCAGAATTACTGCGCCTGCGCAGTACTGTCCGGATGATGTCAGTGCAACTCTGAGAGCTGCTCCCGCAGGCTCAGTGGGGTTCTTGCACCAGATGTGACCCCAGGCCACCATTGGTGAGCGGAGCTGCGGTGAGGACACAGGACAGCAGGCAGGGGTTGGGGGAAGCCCCAGGTAAGTGGATTTGTTTATTTACCCACAGCTTGGATGTGAGCTCGGATGTGTTCTTTAAGCCACCAGCAATCAAGACAATATTCAGAATAATTTGGCAGAACTTTTTTACCTACTATTTGGTACCTTTTTAATTGCATGGGGCTCAAAAGTTATTTTAAATAGAATATGAAAAATTATCTCCTAGGAGTGAACTTAGGAGAAAAAGTGAATAGGATTGGGCCCATAATGATATACATAATTTAGGCAAAACAATATTGCACATGTTCTCACCATAGTTATACTGACTGTTGCCTTTTTCACAGTTGATGACATTGAAGCGATAAGGGACATTAGCTCTCATTGCACTGACTTCAAAATAGAACCACTGGTGATGTTGATCTGTGTTAACATCTGCATTCACGATCAGGTCATATTCAAACCTGCAAGGAAAACCAAACATGTTGAAAACTAAATAGTTTGCAATTGAAAAAAAAAATAAAAAGTGAAAACAGGCAAGTTCTTACCAGGATTGGTACCATATGTACCCATATTTATCTCATGTTACATGTCACAGTTGTAACATGTTAATTGAAGTCTAGTAATCAACTAGATCGATAGCAATATCATAAAATACCAACAATCCACTTACTGTGGATGTATCAAGTCCAAATTTCAGCTGAGTTTATTTGCTGACTGTTATGTATTGTGTGTACTCCAATATCCAGAATGGCCACTAGATGACACTGTTTGCTATAACAGTTATATTGTATTATTGTTTGCTTATCTACCTTGCCATTTCGTGTTTCCCTTGAATATGTAGTCTTGCATGCAACTGCTAATATGTGACTCAGTACCATATTTTTTAGACCATAAATTGCTCCTGACCATGAGACACACCTAGGTTTCGAGTACAAAAACCGGGGGGTGGGGAGGGGGGATATGCACTTACTAAACCTGGGTACATCCATGGTGCATGGGGCATCTTGGGGAACTTCTACTCCCATAAGATCTATACAGACTAAGGCTTGTTTAACAGGGAAACTGGAGGCTTAGTAATACATGAAGTGATCCTGACAGCAGAGTAGAACCACACAAAACAAAACATGGACACAGAGGCCATACAGGAGTCATGCAGTGCAACAGTGATCAATGGGGGCAAGAGATTTATTGACCCCAGGAGCAGGGATCCAGAACCAACACAGCCTGTGCTGAGTGTCAGGGGTGATGCTAGCTATTCCAATGATGAAGGGAGTGGAGGAGCAGCTTCATGGAGGATGGCGAGGAGGGTAGCACAGAGCCACAGCCGCAAGCAGCAGACCAGCAGGCAACAGTAGACATCCTGAGAGGCCCAACCCCCCTTCCCAAAATGGTCCACTCACACTTCTCCGAGCTGGAACAGCAGGCAACAGTGAGCACAATCAGAGTTGGGGCAGTGGGAAACATGAGCAGAGCTGCACAAGTGATCCACTCACACATTTTTGACGGCTGGACCAGCAGGCAACAGAGTGCACCCTCAGAGAAGGAACAACGGCAGCAGGGAATGGCTAGCAGAGCAGTGATCCACTCATCCACTCCTCCCATCTCACTTGCAGGACGCGGCTGAATATTTTGCACAATTTAATTAAATACAATCAATATGGTTGGCCCTCAGATATGTCAATGGCTTCAACTCCTATACTTACCTACAACATTCATAAAAGCCCATTTTTCTTCTGTCAGACACCTTCATCTTGTCCATGTCTAATGGGATTAGACAAGGCTGTCCTCTGTCCCTTGCTATCTATGTTCTTACACTGGAAACTTTTATAAAACTAGTTAGATAGAATAAAAACATACATGGAGTCACCATTAATGATAAAGGACAGAAAAAAATGCCACTTTTGCTGAAGATATGCTCTATTTTTATAACACAACCTTTCATCTCAATCCTCAACCTTATTAAAAAATTTAAAAAAATTGACAGAATCTCAAATCTGAAAATTAACGTCACAAAATCTAGCGCATTGAATATTACACTCCCAGACCCACTCCTGCAAAGCTGTAAAGATTATTTCCCATTTTAGTGGAAAAGCATATCCAAAACCTACCTGGGAGTCAAGATCCCTTCAGACCTAAAAATGGCATTCGCTTGGAATTATACCCCATGGCCACTAAACTTAAGACAGACTCGAAATTATGGAGCAAAGTACCAGCGATTTCCTAGTTTGAAAGAATAGCAATCAAAAACAAATATTCTACCAAGGTTACTATACTTGCCCATATAAGTCCCTAAACAATATATAGCAGAAATGCAAAAGGCTGTATTCAATTTCATATGGATGAATACACAAAAATCCAGACTGAAATTCTCCATACTTACCCTCCCAAAGTCAGTGGGAGGAATGGGACCCCCTGATCTGCCAAAGTATTGCCCTGCATCCCACCTGGTCAGCATCATACATTGGACTGACTGCTTCATAACTACTAGACAAGTACAAAAAAATCACTCCTGTAAAATCCCCCTGCAAAACTTACTGTGGTGCAAAGCTGCACAGACCATCCAAGCAGTAGGTGGCCACCTACTAATAGCCCCAACTATGAAAGCCTTTTTCTGTGGATGTAACAAATCTTCAATCAAACACAATGTAAGCATTTCATGGATCCACAAACCTTGCAATGGCAATATTACCAGATCAGACACTACATCACCTCTTTAACAGCTAAATATATTCTAAATAAGAACAGAACTGTCTTCAAGGACAAACTTATCTCCCCAAAAACAAAAGACATTGCTTGGCCTGGGCATACGTCTTACTATCTAATAGCCCTACAGACTTACTCCATTACCAGAGACACTGGAATTATTTATAGTGACAGCATATTTCTAAGCAACAATGGGGCACCATTATAATTAACACTCGTAAATCTTCAAGAAACCCTTGGACACAGGAGCAAAACTATTTAAAAAATGATGGTATAGGACCCAAAAATTGTTACATAAATTTTGCCCAGAAATCCTAAATTAATGCTGGAGGTGTGACAGAAGCGATGGCTCCTTTTTGCACCAAACATGGCCAATGCTTCAGTCTTTTTGGAAAGAGGTTCATTGCATACTTCGACAAATTCACCGGGAACCCATCCCTTGGGAACCAAGCCTTTTCTTGCTACACAATTCAGCATGTAGTCACAAAATCTACATAAACACAGCATTGCCTCACTTGATAAATGCAGCTAGAGCAGTCATACATGCCCTCTGGAAAACAAAACAATAGCCCAAAATCAAACTGTGGCTCTCCAGAGTTGAGAAAACCCAGAAAATAGAACACCTAAATTATTGCTTGCAAACTAGACTCACTTAACTCCCATAACAATATATAGCAGAAGTGGTGTAACTTTGCACAGACCCTAGACTACCAATCCATTATGGACTCATAAGGGTACAACAACAAGCCAGGGGCGTAACAATAGACCCTGGAAGGGATGCCTCCACAGGGGGGCCCAGAAGCCACAGTGGGCCTCATGGGGGGGAAAAGTTTGAGAGACTGACAACTAAGGGTATGGAGAGAAAACGTATTCTGCTCTTGTACCATTGTTATATTGACTGCATGTTTCCACCACACAGATAAGGAATCATACACACTTTGGAATTTGTACACTGTCCCTGCTCCCTAGGGTTCATAAAAAAAAACTTACAAAACAATTTCAGGAGGTACTAAAGCAGGGCATATACTCCAAGCAACAGAGACATTACTTATAAAAATATCAAAATTGTATTATTAATTATCAAATATCAAGAGAAACACTTACACATCTACAAACAACAATAAAAAGAAAAAACAGCCCACTGGCCGTTAACACATCCCCCACTCATACCGCACATACACCATTCATAAAAAAAACTTCTGTCTCACACTACAGCAAAGTTCTGATGACTTCATGTACAACATTACAAACAAAGGTCTCACAGTTTGAAAAAGTTGTAGACTTGTCCTTAATCCCTCAGAAGAGTTTCCTCCTAGTTTCTTATCACACACACAGGCTGCTGACCTTATAGTGTCTGATTACGACACAGTGCAGTGTCACTGTCTCATTGAGAGCTTGTTGTCTCATACTGAGTCCAAGATCCTGTAATAACAGTATCAATCAGTGACATTCTGAATGTTTTGCCAAAGTTATAGTGAATACTATATCTTATGTTCCGCATGTCATTATAGTTTCTCCATATGCATGTGGTCTCATGTAGTGTATGTATATACTGGGTGCAGAGCTGCGATAAAGGACTTGTTGGCTGCAAGGGGCTGGAGAGGAAACCCCGGCCAGGTAAGTAGATCTGGGGGTAGCATAGATTGCCTGACATTTCCTTTAAGTCCAAGTGTTTTTATCTGCATGGGGAAAACACATTGGTCCTCAGTTTTCCTGTGCAGAAAGCAAGAGGGGAGAGGGGCCCCATCCAAAGCTTCACAGGGGGACCCAGTGATGTCTAGTTACGCCCCTGCAACAAGCCTAGAGTTAAATCTTCATTTGACAAGAGCAACCTTTGGTCCATGGAAGAGTACAGTGGACTGTCTCTGAGTTAGCTGTTCCTATCTCTTTGAATATATAGTATATATGTTTGAAAAACATACAATGAAGGTCTATACTGTTTTCTTTTCTTTTAGAATGTATGTTAGTGTGTTGATGTAGACCGATCATAAAAACAGCAATTGTGTACAGATAAAAGAGCACTTTGCTTATTCTGGTTAAAATGATATGTTACTCGGGAATATGTCTAGATGTTTTGAATACATTGTATTTCTCTTGATCAAAATGTTCAACTTTTATTCAATAAAATCCTATTGAAACAGAATAACAATAACAATAATATTTGTATAGCGCTTTTCTCCCTGGGGATTCAAAGCGCTGAGACCCTGCATTATGCAGTCTCAAAAGCTAGGGAAAAGAGGTGAGTTTTTAGCCTTTTTTTAAAAGCTGTCCAGAGAAGGAGCCTCTTGTACTGATTGTGGAAGTGAGTTCCATAGAGTAGGGGCTGCATAGGAAAAGGCCCGAGCACCAAATGTTAAGTGTATCCTGGGAATAACCAGCTTCATCTTGTTGGCAGAGCAGAGGGTGCGTGGAGGGACATAAAGTTCCTATAGATCCGCTATGTATTTGGGTCCCATGTGGTGTAGAGCCTTGAATGTCAGCAGGCAGATCTTAAAATTGATTCTCCATTTTACAGGCAACCAGTGAAGAGTTTGCAGTACTGGGGTGATGTGTAAGCTGCGGGGGGCATTGGCTAGGAGTCTGGCTGCAGCAGTCTGTACTAGCTGTAAGGGGCGCATAACCTTATCTGTAGATCCGATGAACAGGGCGTTGCAGTAGTCTAGGCAGGAGGATACAAATGCATGAACCAGGACAGGAAGGTCTTCAGCTGGGATAAGGTGTTTGATTTTTGCTATATTTCTTAGATGGAAGAGAGAAGACTTGACGACAGCTGATATCTGCTGTTTGAGTTTAGATTTCCATTCAGGATCACCCCAAAGTTTCGCACAGAGTCTTTATACTGTACAGCAGGGGTCCATAAACCACCGGGCCGCGACCCACTGCCGGTCCGTTGGCAGTCTCCTACCGGGCCGCGGCGTGTCTGGCCTCTCGCCCCTCCCCCCGCGGCCACCGCTCCTGTTACCTTATGAGCGGCGGCCGCTTCCTTCCTTATAGTCCCCCAGGCGCTGCTCTCCTCTTATCGGCAGCATCTTACAGCAGCGCGTATTGCGACTACTGTAAGGAGGGAAGGAAGCGCGTCAGCGGTTTCCATGGTAACGGCGATGCATATGCTGATGCGCTTCCTTCCCTTCCTTACAGCAGTCGCAATACGTGCTGCTGTAAGATGCTGCCGATAAGAGGAGAGCGGCGCCTGGGGGACTATAAAGAAGGAAGCAGCCGCCGCTCATAAGGTAACAGGCGCGCGGCCGTTTGGGGAGAGGGGCACTACCTACACACCCACCCATACTAGGGCGCTACACTGGGCACTCACCTAGCTATACTGGGGCGCCATACTGGGGAACTATACTAGCCATACTGGGGCACTATACTGGGGCAAAATACTAGCTATACTGGGGCACTATACTGGCTGCACTGGGCACTATACTAGCTATACTGGGGCACTATACTGGCTGTACTGGGCACTGTACTAGCTATACTGGGGCACTATACTGGCTGTACTGGGCACTGTACTAGCTATACTGGGGCACTATACTGGCTATACTGGGGCACTATACTGGCTGCACTGGGCACTATACTAGCTATACTGGGGCACTATACTGGCTGTACTGGGCACTGTACTAGCTATACTGGGGCACTATACTGGCTGTGCTGGGCACTGTACTAGCTATACTGGGGCACTATACTGGCTGTACTGGGCACTGTACTAGCTATACTGGGGCACTATACTAACTATACTGGGCACTATACTAGCTATACTGGGGCACTATACTAGCTATACTGGGGCACTATACTAGCTATACTGGGGCACTATACTGGCTGCACTGGGCACTATACTTGCTATACTGGGGCACTATACTGGCTGTACTGGGCACTGTACTAGCTATACTGGGGCACTATACTGGCTGTACTGGGCACTGTACTAGCTATACTGGGGCACTATACTGGCTGTACTGGGCACTATACTGGCTGTACTGGGGCACTATACTGGGCACCATACTCGCTGTACTGGGCACTATACTAGCTATACTGGCACGGCCGGCCTTTGACCTGTGCGACCGGAGCGGTCGCACAGGGCGCCGGCCTCCAAGGGGCGCATGTGCAGGGGTTTCTATTCCCCTCACTCGCGGCTCCCTCCGATCTCCGGCACTCACTGTCAGCCCTGTTCAGCTGTGGGTGAATCGGCAGCTGTGATGACAGAGGGAGCCCAGTGGTGGCGCTGTGTATCTCAAATACAGGAAGTGCTTTCCTGAATGAGCACTTCCTGTATTTGAAGTATACAGCGGCTTCCCTCGCTCTGCCATCAATGCTGCTGGACCACCCACCGCTGAACTACATGGCTGGCAGTCTGAGTGCCGGGGATGGAGGGAGCCACCACAGAGGGTAACTTGTTGCAGCCCACAGGTCTGTGTGACAAGAGCACATCGCCCAGCTCCCACAGAGTGCCAGCAAACTGCAAGCAAGGGGGACAGCAGAGAGGCAGGTCAGTCACTCAGGGCCCAGGGGCTTTACATAGATAGAAATGCAGCCTTAATGGACCGTACTTTGTGCAGCACACACACTCACTCACTCACTCACTCACTCACTCACTCTCTCTGTCTCTCTTCCCCCTCTCTCTACTCCTACCATCCATCCATCCATCCATCCATCCCTATATCTGTCTGTCTCTCTATCTCCCCATGCATCCATCCATCCCTATATATCTGTCTCTCTCTCTACTCCTCCCATCCATCCATCTATATCTGTCTGTCTCTCTCTCTCTCCCCAAACATACATCCATCCCTATAGCTCTGTCTCTCTCTCTCATATATGTCCCTAGATTATCTATTCCTATATCCTGTCTATCTATCTATCCATCCATCCATCCATCCATCCATCCCTCTCTCCCCCCCCCCTATGTTTTTCTCTCTCTCTTTTTCTCCCTCCTATCCCTCCATCCCTATATCTGTCTGTCTCTTTCCTCCTCTCTGTCTCTCCCTCCTCTCTGTCTCTCCCTCCTCTCTGTCTCTCCCTCCTCTCTCTGTCTCTCCCTCCTCTCTCTGTCTCTCCCTCCTCTCTCTGTCTCTCCCTCCTCTCTCTGTCTCTCCCTCCTCTCTCTGTCTCTCCCTCCTCTCTCTGTCTCTCCCTCCTCTCTCTGTCTCTCCCTCCTCTCTCTGTCTCTCTGTCTCTCTCTCCTCTCTCTGTCTCTCTCTCCTCTCTCTGTCTGTCTCTCCTCTCTCTGTCTCTGTCTCTCCTCTCTCTGTCTCTCTCTGTCTCTGTCTGTCTCTCTCTCCTCTCTCTGTCTCTCTCTCCTCTCTCTGTCTCTCTCTCCTCTCTCTGTCTCTCTCTCCTCTCTCTGTCTCTCTCTGTCTCTCTCTCTCCTCTCTCTGTCTCTCTCTCTCTCTCCTCTCTCTGTCTCTCTCTCTCTCCTCTCTCTGTCTCTCTCTCTCTCCTCTCTCTGTCTCTCTCTCTCTCCTCTCTCTGTCTCTCTCTCTCCTCTCTCTGTCTGTCTCTCTCTCCTCTCTCTGTCTCTCTCTCTCTGTCTCTCCTCTCTCTGTCTCTCCTCTCTCTGTCTCTCTGTCTCTCCTCTCTCTGTCTCTCTCTCTGTCTCTCTCTCCTCTCTCTGTCTGTCTCTCTCTCTCTCCT
The DNA here is from genome assembly GCF_040937935.1 of Hyperolius riggenbachi. NCBI lineage: Eukaryota > Metazoa > Chordata > Amphibia > Anura > Hyperoliidae > Hyperolius > Hyperolius riggenbachi. The sequence continues at coordinate 160,947,834 of NC_090648.1, read as the reverse complement.
CTCTCTGTCTCTCTCTCTCTCCTCTCTCTGTCTCTCTCTCTCTCCTCTCTCTGTCTCTCTCTCTCTCCTCTCTCTGTCTCTCTCTCTCTCCTCTCTCTGTCTCTATTTGTCTGTCTGTCCATCCCAATATTACCTATTCCGTGTGTGTGTGTGTGTGTGTGTGTGTAGGATGAGGGGGGGGGGGCACCATAATCAGGCTTCGCTCAGGGCGCTGTAAAACCTAAGGCCGGCCCTGTATACTGGGGCACTATACTGGCTGTACTGGGCACTATACTAACTATACTGGCTGTACTGGGCACTATACTAGCTATACTGGGGCACCATACTGGCTGTACTGGGCACTATACTAACTATACTGGGCACTATACTAGCTATACTGGGGCACTATACTAGCTATACTGGGGCACTATACTGGCTACACGGGGCACTATACTGGCTATACTGGAGCACTATACTGGCTATACTGGGGCACTATACTAGCTATACTGGGGCACTATACTGGCTATACTGGAACACTATACTGGCTATACTGGGGCACTATACTAGCTATACTGGGGCACTATACTGGCTGTACTGGGCACTGTACTAGCTATACTGGGGCACTATACTGGCTGTACTGGGCACTGTACTAGCTATACTGGGGCACTATACTGGCTATACTGGGGCACTATACTGGCTGCACTGGGCACTATACTAGCTATACTGGGGCACTATACTGGCTGTACTGGGCACTGTACTAGCTATACTGGGGCAATATACTGGCTGTGCTGGGCACTGTACTAGCTATACTGGGGCACTATACTGGCTGTACTGGGCACTGTACTAGCTATACTGGGGCACTATACTAACTATACTGGGCACTATACTAGCTATACTGGGGCACTATACTAGCTATACTGGGGCACTATACTGGCTGCACTGGGCACTATACTTGCTATACTGGGGCACTATACTGGCTGTACTGGGCACTGTACTAGCTATACTGGGGCACTATACTGGCTGTACTGGGCACTGTACTAGCTATACTGGGGCACTATACTGGCTGTACTGGGCACTATACTGGCTGTACTGGGGCACTATACTGGGCACCATACTCGCTGTACTGGGCACTATACTAGCTATACTGGGGCACTATACTGGCTGTACTGGGCACTATACTAACTATACTGGCTGTACTGGGCACTATACTAGCTATACTGGGGCACCATACTGGCTGTACTGGGCACTATACTAACTATACTGGGCACTATACTAGCTATACTGGGGCACTATACTAGCTATACTGGGGCACTATACTGGCTACACGGGGCACTATACTGGCTATACTGGAGCACTATACTGGCTATACTGGGGCACTATACTAGCTATACTGGGGCACTATACTGGCTATACTGGAACACTATACTGGCTATACTGGGGCACTATACTAGCTATACTGGGGCACTATACTGGCTACACGGGGCACTATACTGGGGCACCATACTGGCTATACTGGGGCACTATACTGGCTATACTGGGGCACTATACTGGCTATACTGGGGCACTATACTGGCTATACCGGGGCAACTATACTAGCCATACTGGGGCAACTAAACTCCCTATTTTCCTATACTGGGGCAACAACCCCCCTCCCCCCCCAACCCACTGCATATGACACTGTCCACTAGGTCGCGCATCGCCGACGACCCCTCCACCCCAAACCCCCCCACCCCCCCACCCTCTCCCCCCGGTCCCCAGAGAAAAATTTGGTCAGAAAGCGGTCCCCGAGCCGGAAAAGGTTGGGGACCCCTGCTGTACAGTATCTCCCCCAATTGCTAGTTTGAGGTGGTGAGCGTTTTGAACTTTATCCATCATGAGTGGACCACCTACCATCAACACCTCTGTTTTGTCAGAGTTCAGCCTCAGCCAGCTGGTGTTCATCCAATTTTGTAAATCCACTAGACACGCATTTATGGATGCTGATGGGTCTTGGGTGCCGGGCTTGAAGGACAGATACAGTTTTGTGTCATCTGCATAACAATGGTATCCTATTAGAGTAGTGTGTGCCCAGACATACTTGCTGTGTCCTGCCAGATAGGAAGGTCTGAAACCAGCTAAGAACAGAACCCCTTAGGCCACAGTAATTCTTCAGTCGCTGGATTAGTATTTCATGATTAGTATTTCATGATGAATAAGGGCCATTATCTTGTGGGCGTCTCTGTATTCGTATTATGGATTGTTTAAGGTACCTTGCAAAGTGCAGTATAAAATGTCAGCATTATATTAATAATTATTTATTCTAACAGATGAATGACATATAGACAGAGGCAAAAATAGAGACACAAGGAGGGACAAATGTAAAGACTCTCTAAAATATAAACTAAAAAAGTAAATTGTAACTTTAAAATTATGCATGAAAAAATTAAAGTATAAATTTTAAACTCATTAAATTTTTAATTAAGTAAAAAAAATAAAATCATTAAACAATATAGGTGGTCAATTAGATACTTATAACTCTGGTTTGCATGTTAAAGCGGTATTAAACTCTGATAATATTCAATAAAAATGTGTTTTCCTACTTTTTAAAACCTATACTGTTATCATATTTGCTTTTGTGCACAAGATTTTTTATTCATTTAGAAATTACCAGTTCCCAAACTACAGTTTATTTGCTCTGAAAGCTGCCATTGCATTTTATTCATAGCTACAGTATTTATATATTGTAATGTACCCAATTAATTTTTCTGAACTGTGTCTGATCTGGACATGTTAGAAGGCGTTTCTGCACTGCCAGGGAATGTTATCATTCCTCTCTAGCTACAATTAAGTAAGCACAAGATAATGTTACTACCTATCCTAATTCACTCTAACTGCAGGGAGCTTTATGTTGTAAAGGTAAATAAAAATTGTGGTAGTATATTATATGCTGCAGCAGTGGCTGAATTGAGTAATGGTAAAGGGCTCTGCCTCTGACACATGAGACCAGGGTTCGAATCTCGGCTCTGCCTGTTCAGTAAGCCAGCACCTATTCAGTAGGAGACCTTTGGCAAGTCTCCCTAACACTGCTACTGCCTATCGAGCGTGCCCTAGTGGCTGCTGCTCTGCTGCTTTGAGTCCGCCAGGAGCAGGGCCGGATTTTCAACCAGGCACTGCAAGCATTAGCTTGGGGCCCGAGTTACAGTCTAAAGGGCCCCGGGCACCTCACCCTCCACACTGCTATTAGGGTGCCACTTGTCCATGCTCTCAGCTATCACAGGAGCCTGTCACTAGCAAGTTATCGGCACTCGAGTTCTGCCCCCTCTCTGACTCCATCGGCACCAAGAAGTCAGACATAAGTCAAGCAGAGTCAGCCTGCAGCAGCCCCGCCCAGAATCCTCCTTCTCTTCCCCAGTGATCTGTGCAAAGCCTGTGTCTCGTCTCTGCCCCCAGCTGCAGGCTCCCTGATCCCGCCCACTGCACAGCACACGAGGACACAGATCCTGCACTATGTGAGATTTCAAACTTGTGTATAACAATGGAGAAGTGTAGGCAGAGAGAATGCAGGCACCCAGCATTTACTATTCACAGACTCCTCCACACAATCTTAGGTTTACATAGCTCATGTGGGGGAGTCTGTGACTTGTAGTGCTGTGTGTGGGGGGAGTCTGTGACTTGCAGTGCTGTTTGTGTGGTGTGTGTCTGTGACTTGCAGTGCTGTTTGTGTGGTGTGTCTGGCTTGTAGTGCACTGGCGAACTGAGGGGGCTATTCCGGGTGTCTAGAACCTCCCCCCTGCACTGAGCTGTGTATTTAGCCAGGGAAGCCCGCATAATATAAACAGCCTAATTCTCCCTCCCTTCTAACTTCTGGTGCCTCCCTCCAGCTAATAGAATGAGAGAGGCAGCCCAGCTTCCCTCACAAGAAGATGCAGCCTGCAGTGAGAGAATGTTGATTATGGAGTCCTGGACTTTCCACAGCACAGAAGTGTCAGACATGATGAAATTAGAGTGCAGGCAAGCTGGTAAATATGCACAGCATGATGCAGAGCTTGCCTGGAGGGTCTGTGGGCAAACATCTGTCTGGTCTCTCCCCATTGTTATAATGACTGCATGTGTGGGTAAGGTGTTTAACAAGCTGAAAAGTTTTTGACAGTCCCTAGACTCCAGGAGGGCTTCTTTCTGACTTGTGTGAGAGACTGACAGGGGCAGGAGTCCGATTACAGGGAAGTAGCCTGTCTGATGTGGGACTGCAATACAGATACGTTCTCTGCTCCATCTCAGGCTATTCTCAATTTCTCCACTCCTCTCTCTGGGCTAGTGCACGCCAAAATGACAATAGCAATCGCTAGCAATTTGTGAGTGTGATTTTGTGAAGTGATTTTCAGAGCGATTTTTGAATGAATTGCTCAAAAACATGCTACATGCAGTATACCTGTGATTTTGAAAAAATCACAACGCTGCTGTGGGAACACTGTCATAGGGTAACATTAGCTAAGCGCTTTTCAAATCACTGTTGATTTGAAAAACGCTCAGAAGCCCTCTTGGTGTGCACCAGCCCTCCCTCATTCACCTTTGTTTCCCTCTTCCCCTAGAGCTGGCTGTGTGTTCTTGTCATACAGGAAAGCTAAATAAAAGTGGAATCCTGGTGAGGCAAATTATTATTATTTAGTATTTATATAGCGCCGCCATCTTCCACAGTTGCATATATCCCTGCATCATATGGATATCGCTTGCGCTATGTGACACTATGTAGTGTTGGGCGAACATCTAGATGTTCGGGTTCGGGCCGAACAGGCCGAACATGGCCGCGATGTTCGGGTGTTCGACCCGAACTCCGAACATAATGGAAGTCAATGGGGACCCGAACTTTTGTGCTTTGTAAAGCCTCCTTACATGCTACATACCCCAAATTTACAGGGTATGTGCACCTTGGGAGTGGGTACAAGAGGAAAAAAAATTTGCAAAAAGAGCTTATAGTTTTTGAGAAAATCGATTTTAAAGTTTCAAAGGGAAAACTGTCTTTTAAATGCGGGAAATGTCTGTTTTCTTTGCACAGGTAACATGCTTTTTGTCGGCATGCAGTCATAAATGTAATACATATAAGAGGTTCCAGGAAAAGGGACCGGTAACGCTAACCCAGCAGCAGCACACGTGATGGAACAGGAGGAGGGTGGCGCAGGAGGAGAAGGCCACGTTTTGTGAGACACAACAACCCAGGCCTTGCATGAGGACAAGAAGCGTGCGGATAGCATGCTTTGTACCGCCATGCAGTCATAAATGTAATAAAGATAAGTGGTTCAATAAACAGGGACCACGCGGCAACGCTAACCCAGCAGCAGCAGACGTGATGGAACAGGAGGAGGCGCAGGAGGAGAAGGCCACGCTTTGTGAGACACAACAACCCAGGCCTTGCATGAGGTACCGCCATGCAGTCATAAATGTAATAAAGATAAGTGGTTCAATAAACAGGGACCACGCGGCAACGCTAACCCAGCAGCAGCAGACGTGATGGAACAGGAGGAGGCGCAGGAGGAGAAGGCCACGCTTTGTGAGACACAACAACCCAGGCCTTGCATGAGGTACCGCCATGCAGTCATAAATGTAATAAAGATAAGTGGTTCAATAAACAGGGACCACGCGGCAATGCTAACCCAGCAGCAGCAGACGTGATGGAACAGGAGGAGGCGCAGGAGGAGAAGGCCACGCTTTGTGAGACACAACAACCCAGGCCTTGCATGAGGTACCGCCATGCAGTCATAAATGTAATAAAGATAAGTGGTTCAATAAACAGGGACCACGCGGCAACGCTAACCCAGCAGCAGCAGACGTGATGGAACAGGAGGAGGCGCAGGAGGAGAAGGCCACGCTTTGTGAGACACAACAACCCAGGCCTTGCATGAGGACAAGAAGCGTGCGGATAGCATGCTTTGTACCGCCATGCAGTCATAAATGTAATAAAGATAAGTGGTTCAATAAACAGGGACCACGCGGCAACGCTAACCCAGCAGCAGCAGACGTGATGGAACAGGAGGAGGCGCAGGAGGAGAAGGCCACGCTTTGTGAGACACAACAACCCAGGCCTTGCATGAGGACAAGAAGCGTGCGGATAGCATGCTTTGTACCGCCATGCAGTCATAAATGTAATAAAGATAAGAGGTTCCATAAACAGGGACCGGCAACGCTAACCCATCATCAGCAGCAGCACACGTGATGGAACAGGAGCAGGCGCAGGAGGAGAAGGCCATGCTTTTTGAGACACAACAACCCAGGCCTTGCATGAGGACAAAAAGCGTGCGGATATAGCATCAATGCTTTTTGCCGCCATGCAGTCATAAATGTAATACAGATGAGAGGTTCAATAAACAGGGACCGGAAACGCTACACCATCCCAGATGTTCATTGGTCATGTTACTTGGTTGGGGTCCTGGAGTGTTGCGTAGTCATTTCCAATCCAGGATTGATTCATTTTAATTTGAGTCAGACGGTCTGCATTTTCTGTGGAGAGGCGGATACGCCGATCTGTGACGATGCCTCCGGCAGCACTGAAACAGCGTTCCGACATAACGCTGGCTGCCGGGCAAGCCAGCACCTCTATTGCGTACATTGCCAGTTCGTGCCAGGTGTCTAGCTTCGATACCCAATAGTTGAAGGGTGCAGATGGATTGTTCGACACAGCTACGTCATCTGACATGTAGTCCTTGACCATCTTCTCCAGGCGATCGGTGTTGGAGGTGGATCTGCACGCTTGCTGTTCAGTGGGCTGCTGCTGCATGGGTGTCAGAAAATTTTCCCACTCCAAGGACACTGCCGATACCATTCCCTTTTGGGCACTAGCTGCGGCTTGCATTGTTTGCTGCCCTCCTGGTTGTCCTGGGTTTGCGGAAGTCAGTCTGTCGGCGTACAACTGGCTAGAGGAGGGGGAGGATGTCAATCTCCTCTCTAAAGTCTCCACAAGGGCCTGCTGGTATTCTTCCATTTTGACCTGTCTGACTCTTTCATCAAGCAGTTTTGGAACATTGTGTTTGTACCGTGGATCCAGAAGGGTATAAACCCAGTAATTGGTGTTGTGGTGGGTCGCGTTCAATGCAGTCTAGCATGAATTGAGCCATGTGTGCCAGAGTCCTACCAGAATCCTCATCATCCTCTTGTGAGCGTTGTGATAGTTGTTGTGATGCATCATAGTCGTCACCTTCCTCCTGGTCTGCTTCTGCTGACCATTCGCGCTGAATTGTGGAAGTCCAACGTGCACCGCTCTGGCCCTCGTCAGTGGTGGCATGAAATTCCTGCTCCAACTCCAGCTGTTCCTCCTCCTCTTCTTTGTCATAGCTGCTGGGGCCAGCGTTCCCTGAGGCGGATGGCCTGATGTTGGTACCATCACGCTGATCGTTTTCTCCTTCAGATTCCCCCAGTTGCATCATGACAGCTGTTTCCTTGATTTTCAACATTGACCTCTTCAGTAAACACAGCAGTGGTATGGTAATGCTGACTGAAGAGTTGTCACTGCTCACAAGCAACGTGGATTGCTCAAAATTTTGGAGGACTTGGCAGAGGTCCAACATGTTGGCCCAATCGGATCCACAGAAGCTTGGCAGCTGTCCGGATGCGCCTCGGTACTGCGCCGTCATGTACTGGACCACTGCACTCTTCTGCTCACAAAAGCGTGCTAGCATGTGCAGCGTAGAATTCCAGCGCGTAGGGACATCACACAGCAAGCGATGGTGGGGGAGATTGAAGCGCTCCTGCATCTTGGCAAGTGCCTCCGAAGCAGTACTGGAATTTCTACAATGTTTGGCCACTCGACGCACCTTCAACAGAAGATCGGCCACGCCTGGGTATGTCCTCAGGAACCGCTGAACTACTAGGTTCATCACGTGCGCCAGGCAAGGGATGTGTGTCAGCTTAGCCAACCTTAAAGCGCGAATGAGATTACTCCCATTATCACACACAACCATGCCCGGTTTCAGGTCCAGCGGTGCCAGCCACAAATCCGTCTGTTCCTTTATTCGGTTCCAAATTTCCTCCCCTGTGTGCTGCTTATCCCCAAGGCAGATCAGCTACAGCAACGCTTGCTGACGCATGCCAACAGCTGTGCTGCACTGCTTCCACGATCCTACTGCTGCTGGGTTAGCGTTTCCGGATGAGGTACAGCTTTGAGATGCGTTGGAGGAGAAGGAGTCAGAGAGGTAGGTGCTGCTGTTGTTATCCAGTGGGAGGGACGGCGGTGCAGCTGTTTGCGGCGTGGGCAACACCCGCGCCGTAGCAGGTGAGGAATCGCTGCCAGGCTCCACAAGGTTCACCCAGTGCGCGGTAAGGGAGATGTATCGACCCTGTCCGAACGCACTCGTCCAAGTGTCAGTGGTGAGGTGAACCTTGCAGGCAACGGCATTCTTCAAGCTTCGGGTTATTTTGCTGACCACGTGCTCATGCAACTCAGGCACTGCAGAGCGCGCAAAGTGGTAGCGGCTGGGAACCACGTAACGTGGGATGGCCACTGACATCATGCCCTTGAAGCTGTTTGTCTCCACCACTCGATATGGCAGCATTTCGCAGGCCAGAAGCTTGGCTATGCTGGCTGTTACTGCTACGGCCCGGGGGTCATTTGCTGGCAATTTCCTCTTGCCCTCAAACATCTCCGACACAGACAACTGAACCGTAGCGCTGCACACGGAAGGGCTGTTGGTTGTTGTGTTTGATGAACACTGGGAGACCTCAAGAGCACTACTCCGGAAAGTGACAGTGTCAGCGTCGTCTGATGTTTGTGAATGTTGTGAACCATGCAATGGCTGGGCTACTGCTGCTGCTGAGGCGGGTCTGGTGGTGAGTCTGGTGAACCCAAGGGAGGCAGTGTTGCTGGTACCCTGTCCTGCCGCGTTTGCCCACAGAGTGGGATGTTTGGATAGCATGTGGCGGCTCATGCTGGTGGTGGAGAGGTTGTTAATACTTTTCCCCCTGCTCAGGCGGGTCTTGCACACCTTGCAAATCGCCATGGTAACATCCTCAGTGCAGTCTTCAAAGAAAGCCCAGACTTTGGAGCACCTGCCTCCTTGCTGGGGATTTCTGTTTGCTCCTCTTTTGCCTCTCACTTGAACTTCCATGCTTGTGGTGCCTGAAATTGCGCGCCGCCTACCTTGTGGCACAAGGCGAACTCGTGCAGCAGTGGGTTCTTCAACAGACTCATCTGTGCTGCTGCTACGACGGCGATGTTCTCGTTCAGAAACAAAATCTGGGTCTATGTCCACATTGTCCATACCCTCCTCTTCCATCTCCTCAAACTCGTCATATGTCATTGTGGGGGGCCGCCGCCGTGGAGTAGAGCTCCCCAGAACAACCTCTGCGCAGCTCACTCCAACGTCGTCTTACAGATCTTGTCGGCCGACCTCCTGCAATTGCAACCCCTCCTGCCCAACTTGCTCTGGGATTTGGGTTTCCGAGTCCACCTCGGACTCGCCTTGTATTTCAGTGCGCGGTGCATTTCCCACAGTTAATGGTTGTGAATCCGGGCACAACATTTCTGGCTGTTCCTCCATTGACCTTTGAAAGGTGGAAGTTTGTTGGGCTGGGAATAGCTCCTGCGAATACCCCATTGTGTCCTGAGGTAATT